>NW_024108890.1:0-25030 GCF_013358895.1 Oreochromis aureus
CTTCCTCTATCCAATGGCATGTGACTCCAAGGTAACTTTTCTGATAAGCTGACCAACAATCAGTAGTGGTAGCAACAAATTTGACTTTATCAATGCTGCAACCAAAGTCATCTTCATGTGATCAGCAGCTTCACAGATTCTGGCACGGACAGTGGGTCTGGAGATGACTTTGGCTTGAGGTTGTAATGTGGTAACTAATTCTTTGAAAGACGGCTGTTCTACCACTGCAAATGGCTGTAGACTCTCACATATGAAATTGATGACAAGCTTGTCAACAGTTGCTTGTGGAACATGTTTGTTTGCAGCTCTCAACATCAGGTCTGGTAACTTGGCTTGTGTATTTGCTGAGAGCTTGTTTGGTGTGGCTGTGGTCTTTTGCTGACGAGATGTTGATGCCACAGTGATATTGTACCGCTCAATCTTCGATGGATGTTTTCTCTGTAGAGATAAAGATTATCATACGTCAGATTCATACATTACTTCATAACATCACTGTGATTAACACTAAAGGAAAACACATTTTTAAAACATCATTCAACTAGACTTGAGATAATCTTTGACTGTTTAGCATAGAATAAAAGAGTGATGAATTTAGGTCAAATTTTGCAGATATATTGCTGTATTTATTCACAAGTGTAAACCAATTTTGAACGATTATTGCAAAAAACATGTATTTCTGTATACATTCTAAGTTCTGTAATCTGTATACTATCTGTAAAAAGAGTATCGACCAATGTATCAGTATCTAAATATTTAACTCCTTTTATCAGTATCACCCTAAAGTTTTCAGTATCAGTCAGGTCCTAAAAATACTAAGAGAGCAAAATATGTGTATATAGCAAATCTAATTTAAGAAAAGGGATCACATACACAAAAATGCTGCCCATACAGCTAACAAATAAAAACAATCCACATTATGTTCTTTAAAAAAATATATATCATATTGGGAAACGTATAACCCTACTGATTAAGAGCCATGTCACTATGATAGACCTATATCAGGCCAATGATACTGATCAACTTATCCATCAATCGGGCTCTGGTACATGTCAGCTGAGAGCTGGAAGATTAATTCAGTTTTGTTTTTTAAATATAGGCGAGCTGATTGTAGGCCTGTGAGTTTTAAATGACTGCAGATTTAATTTATTGTAATGACGGTGGTTGTCCAAATAATAAGCTAAAACATTCCTACCAATTGTAGCTCAATTACGCATGCACACACACACACACACGGACGTTAGCTAGCTCCGTCTTATTTTAATATCAGGCTAACCAATGGCGGTGACAATATCTTAGCCAAACTAATAACCTTAACACACATGAAAATAAGAAAGCAATATCGTACACGTATAGCTGTAAAACCTCTTACCTCAATGTGTTTTTTTAGATTAGACGCTGAAGTCTTGTAAGCTGAAATGACTGTAGAGGTCAAACAAAGTTTGCACTGCATCTGGACGCTGTCTCCTTTCCTCCCTCTGTACATGAAAAATTCCTCCAGGTACGGCCACGGGCACTCGTCCTCCGTCTTATCTACGTCGTTTTCATGGTTGACAGTGTTGTCTTCTGTCTCCATTTTGGCTTCTTTGTCTCCAAATCTTCCGTCTATAAAGTAGTTTATACTCCACCATTTAGCACCTCTAGACACCTGCTGCGCCTGCTGCTGCAGCGGGGTTTATTCTTTGCTTAAATTGGCGCGGTCGCGATTGCACGGCCTTATTGGCTGCAAAAATGCAGACGAAAGGTTTGAATATTAATTCAAATTGTGGGCATACTCAGTAGCGACTTTTGATTTTATAAGTAGCGAAGTAGATTACATGGTGTAAGTTGTACTCAAGTATGAGTAAAATTACACACTAGAAAAATTACTCATAAAAGTACAAGTACCCAAAGAATCTACTTAATTACAGTAACGTGAGTATTTGTAATTCGTTACTTCCACCCTGCGTATCGGTATCGGTCCGATACTGACCTAAATTACTGGATCGGATATCGGCGAGAAATAAAAATGTAATCCGATCCATTAAATATCAAAAAAACACCTCACAAAACTTGCGACACGGCCTAACTCGGCTCATAACCGTAGCACGTCGGAGCAGTATGCATCACGTGATTGAGCGGCTGTGTGTATTTGTAGCCTCGCTACCAAACCAGCATTTCATCTCCAGGAAGTTACCCCAGAGAGTAAAGCAAGTGTGTAAGTTCATCTCTGAATGTTTGTAAAGCGTTCCAGCGTTAAGCTTAACAACCGATATATGGAGCGACTGCCTCTCTCTCCCTCACCTTCCTGCTCCTACTTCAATCGTAAAACTGCTTAATGATCAGCTGATCGGCTTTTCTGTCGCGAGTCCGTCTCTCTTCTTTGTTTATCGCCCACTTTGCACCAGAAAGAGGAAACCAGCGGCTGAACAACAGCAGCACGTTTAAGCTTGATAAGCTGTTGTTAGAATTTATTTAATATTACTTTCTACACCAGGATCCTTTTCTACGTAGCTGACGGCTGATAACTGTGCAGGGCGGATCTAGCAAAGTTTAGCCAGGGGGCCGATAGGGCATGAACAGGGAAAAGGGGCACAAAGACATACTTTTCTTTCTTATTCTCATTTAAAATGTCTAGCTTTTAATAAACAAGTATCTGAATCTGACACCCAAAGTTTTAATCTGATGTAAAATGTATAGAAGTCCATTACTGTATATAGTAACTGTTAAGTCTAATATACCCTAGTAAGCTTTAGTACTTTTTCCTTTGGGAAGGTACCATCTGTGCAGTCTGCAATTCTGTATAAGAAAGATGTTGAATCTATTTAATTATTCTTGAAAAATAATTTATTTCTGTGCATTTTTTTCACACTGCATCAAATTAAAGTTGATTACATCGATTAAGCATCATGAGGTGGAGGGTGGGGGGTGGTTCCTATTTTTTTGCTGGGAGTTTGCAACCCTATTAGTTAGGTTGCTTAATATTTCTGCTAAGTACTCTTTAAAATACCAAAATAGGGAGGATGGAGTAGGTTTAAGTTTATTAGATTGATCAGTGTTGCTGAACTATGAAATATTTTGGGTGCAGTGTATTTTTTTTACATACAGGTATAACAGAATAGCTTTAGTGTTGTTGTTTATTTAAACTTGAGTATGAACTTATACAAAATGCAGCAAGATATTAAAAAACAGTTTTATTGATTAAAACCACACACTATATCGGATTCATATCGGTATCGGCAGATATCCAAATTTATGATATCGGTATCGGTATCGGACATAAAAAAGTGGTATCGTGCCATCTCTAATTAGTAGTAGTAGTAGTCATAGTCATAGTACTAGTAGTAGTAGTATTGACATTTCATTGAGTATCTGTCACGGTTAGTAACCTAAAACACAACTTTATCACAGAACTTGGAAAGTAATCCAAATAAAACAAAAACAAAAACTAAGAAACCAAATTTCTACCAATCTTAGGAAAACAAACTATGATGAAGGATGTGACAGTAAAGGAAGATTGAGGCAGTCTATAAAACACAGGATAATGAGATGATGGGAAACAGGTGGGAACACGGTGATAACTAATGCCCCTTTTCCATTAGTACCTACTTGGATCAACTCACAACTATTCAAATCGTATTGACTGGATTTCTATTACAATCAAGTACCACCTAATGTGCGTGGTCGTCCTCATAGCAACGTGGTTGAGCATCCTATGACGTAATTAGTATGTGTCACATGCTACAACAAAGGTGGACGTTGAGGCGATGATATACCTGCTGCTCCGTCTGTGAATTTTTGTCAGACTCTGGGACCATGGTGTTGCTTTTGTAGCTGTTTTCCTCATTGCTGGGTTTCAAAAATGGTTTTGATTTTCATCAATGAAATACTCTCATAAGTCATCAAGTGATACCACTGACCAGCCAATCAGTGTGATGCAGGCTGATGACATCACATTTTGGGATCGCCTTGGATCACTTGGAACTCCGGCTGAGTAAGTACTGAAAAAGTACCTGGTAACAGTTACTGTGACCTGATGGAAAACCCTGAAAACCATGGCGAGCCGACCTGAGTAGTTACTAATGGAAAAGAGTTTAACAGAATGACTATGGAGGATGTAAAGCGAGACACAAGATACAGACGAGAACAGAGACCAAAATAAAACAGGAAATGACTGACACTGAGACCTGGACTAAGACACACGAGTTTGAAGCAGACAGTAGACAAAACATGGAGACCAGAGAGAAAGAACAGAGTGAGAATACACAAGGGGATAAACAACCTCTCATTAAACAAATAAATAAATAAATAACCAGAATGTAAACATAACATCATACGAGAATGCCAGAATGTCAACAATACAAAATACAGAACTATGAAACCAAGAATTATCAATAATAGAAAACCAGAGAAACCAAAACATCAAAACCCGGGTCAACCATTCAGGGACCTTGAAGGAAGCACAGGCAGGAAGTTATCTGCTAGACATTGTTGCCTGTTGCACCTCCAACAGTGACATCATGGTAGCTGAAGGATCATCAGCTGAGAGCCACCCTTCATTGGTGTTTTGCTCCATTAATCCTGGAACATCTTGTGGTGGTGGAACAATGTGGGTGGGAGGTCTCCCTACTGCCCCTGCAGCTGACACTAGGACGCTTGTCTTCCCACATCTGGTCTTTCCAGATCTCCATAATGTCTTAGATTCAGTTTGTGCTCAGCAGTTTTTATGAAAATCCAGTTGGACAAACATCCAAATAACCAACTGACTACATGCACAAAAGTATTGTTTTATATCAGAACAACACAAACAGTAACACCATGATGGGTTCATGGTCTGAAAATATCTGATAGTCCTGGTGTTGATTTAAACACAACTCATGAAACTCCGTAAAAGGTTTTTCTGTTTTTGCACTTATCTTTGAAAAATGTGTCATGTTGGTTTTCATGTGTGAGCCACTGAAACACTGGTGCAGTATATCATGTGAAAAGCACAGAGCAGCTAGAGATGAAACTGTCTTTGAATTTAAGGAAACTGGCACCATGTCATTGGTTTACAATTGTGTAACTAAAATATGAACATTTCAGGTGCAGATAAACCCCCAGATGTCATTTACTCTAATATTGAACTGGAAAACTTTGGAAATAAGCGTGAGTACACAAAACATATACAATGTAGAAGAAAAGCCTGGAAAGTTTTTGAAATGTTTAAAAATGTGTTAATACTTTTTCTTTTGTGGATTCGATCATCTTAACAGGGAAGCATCATAAACCAGAGCAGAGTGCTGTTTACACTAATGTGAAGGCGGGGAGCTGCAGGTACAGTCACAACAGTCTCATTCAGTGTTTGTACTTGAATGTGTCATCACATCATTATATTGCAGGTAATTATAGGTCAACATGGAGTTTAGTTATTCACTTACTAATCAGTGTTTCAGCTTTACTGAATCACAGCATCCACAGATTCTGACCCAGACCTCAATCACAAAACACGCACATGCAAAGCTGAAGTGTCACAGACAACAAATGATTTCACTTGGATTTCTTTCACTGTAGTTGTAAAAAGTTTAAACTTCAAATGTATCCAACATCTTTGTATCATATCTGTGCTGAACAAATGTGTCCTGAGCTCTGACGTCTCTTTTAGAGGACAGTCTGATGTATGCTGAGGTCAAACAGCCCAAAAACAAAAAGCCAAGAAAAAACAAAGGTGAGCAAAGTCTGCCATCATCTCCACTGAATATTGTTCAACATGTTTATCTGCTCTAAAATGTCAATCTGTTTATTTTACAGTTTATATTTAGGTATTCACAAGTATTCATTACATGGTTAATAAAATCTATCTTACTCTTTGTATTAGTGGAGACATCAAGTTTCCTCCTGGTTAATGATATTATTGTTTTCAATGATCTTCTCTTCGTTCACAGGAAAATCAAGTCCTGCAGCTGATGCAGCAGTTTATTCTGAAGTCACATCAGGAAGCTCTCTCAGTAATTCTGCTGCCATGCAGGCTGATTTATTCTTCACATTATTAAATGTCTTCAGCTCATAATATCTTTACATGTTGGAAATCACTTTGTCTTTTTGTGCTTGTCTTACAGGTCAGTGAGGAGAGCTGTAGCAGCAAAGCCAAGAAGAAGCTTTTTATGAAGCCACTCTTGCTCCTCTGCTCCCCAAATATCAGACATGCTCAGCTTTATGTGCAGTTACAATATTAAATCATAATATCATATAGTTAGTACTCTCTTATAGCATAAATCATATTCCTATTTGAAATCTATGCTCTATATAGTCAGCAGTTTTTTTTTATATTCATTCTTAAAGCTTTCTTTATATAAAACTTAACTGAATGTTTCCTGTTTCAACATCAGTGAGAACAAAGTGTGAAATATGTGATCTTTAGTAGCTGATAGCTCGAGTTAAAGTCAGCAGTGTTACATTAGGAAGTACTAGTACAGGCACCAACGCATACTTTTACTGTATTTGTTCAAAAATCTACATTATATAAAAGTCATCTGATCAGTACTGTATGAATTTGAATGTAAGTATTTCTTGTTTTCTTTTCTTTTTTGTTTTCTTTTGTTTTTTTGTTTGTTTGTTTGTTTGTTTGTTTTTTGCTTTATTTTAAACATTTTTATTCATTTCATGCTATTCTGTCCCTCCTGTTATTTCTAAGGTATGGATCAGTAAAGCTCTGAAGAATGCCACACGGTTTCCTGAGTGTTTACTGAAGCCAGTTAATGTTTAGCTCTCTGCATAAGCTGGATAGGGACATTCGGCTGAGGGCAGAAGAGTAAAAAGATTGTCCACGCATCAAGTGCACTGCCAGGATCCTGAGACACTCCACTCCAGCAACAGCAACCATGTCCAACCACGGAGACACCTCGCAGCTTTCACAGTTGGAAGTCAGGTCGGAATGCAGATCAGCAGCTTCACGCCGGTCAAACAGCTCAGCAGCAAGCCTTGCTGCAGCACGAGCACGAGCTGAAGCCAAGCTGCTCGAGCAAGAGCAGAATACGCCAAACGCCAAATAGACATGGAGGTCGAAAAGGCCCGGATGGAGGCAGCGCTAAATGCTCTGAAGCAGGAGGAGGGAGAAGCAGAAGCAGCACTTGCAGCCGCAAGGGTCCTAGAGGCTGCAGTTCTGGACCAGGCAGAGTCTGTGAAGCCACCAGACGTTCCTGTGGCTGTCAGTCGCACTCAAGAGTATGTAGATACCCACTTCCACAGCAACACTAAAATGGAAGGTGAGTCAAAACACAGTAGAGAGCAAAACTGTGACTTAGACAATGCCCACACTACAGGGCCGGACATATCAGCAGTAGCTGCGCGCAGGTACCCCCCCAGTTCTCCACCCATTTGGCAGCCCAAACTTCCACCTCCCCATTATTGGTCTAACCATGTTGGAGTGGCCACAGCACAACGACAAGCAGATGTATCAGACCTCGCTGCCCTCCTCTCACGTCGTGACCTACTGACATCAGGACTGACAGTGTTTGATAACAAGCCAGAGACTTATCTAGCATGGAGATCTATGTTTCACAACGCCACTGAAGATTTAAACCTAAAGTGCAGTGAAGAACTTGATCTGCTCACTAAGTGGCTAAGTGGGGAGTCTCTCCAGCATGCTTTGAGAATCAGGGCTGTCCATGTTAACAATCCAGAATCAGGTCTTCAGCGTTTATGGCAAAGACTAGACAGGATTTATGGCTCGTCAGAAGTTATTGAAGCTTCCCTGTTCAAACGACTAGAGAGCTTTCCCAGAGTTACTCCGAGAGACAATCACCTTCTTCAGGAACTTGCAGATCTCCTCCTGGAACTTGAAGCAGCAAAAACGAAGGATATCTGCCAGGCCTCAGCTTTCTCGACACTCCAAGAGGCATAAACCCAATTGTGGAAAAACTCCCACACACCCTGCAAGAGTCATGGATCAAACAGGGGTCCAAGTATAAGAAAGAACACAGAGTGCACTATCCGCCTTTCTCCTACTTTGTGCAGTTCGTGAATAGCAATGCTGAAATGAAAACTGACCCCAGCTTCATTCTACAAAATTACAGCACTGGACACATGAAGATAGAAAGGCCACTGGTGAGACAATCACATTTTAGAGCCCCGCTAACAGCAAACAAAACACAGGTTGGCACGCCCAGCAACAAATCTAACACCCACTCTCTTGATCCCGACAAACAGTGTCCAGTACACATGAAGCCCCATTCACTTGCAAAATGTAGAGGGTTTAGGATGAAAACACTGGATGAGCGGAAAAGTCTGCTCAAAGGGCTCTCGATCTGTTACAAGTGTCTCTCATCAACAGAACACAGGGCCAAAGACTGTAAAGCTGACATTCGTTGTCTGGAGTGCAATAGCGGTACCCACATCTCCGCCATGCATGCCGGGCCACCCCCTTGGACGAGTGGGAGCTCTGATTCTACACCAGAGGCACACGGTGGGGAGCCAGACATCCCGAGCTCCACAGTGACCACATCTAACTGCACCGAGGTATGTGGACAGGGACAACAAGGACGGTCTTGTTCTAAAATTTGCATGGTGAAAGTATATCACAGCACAGCCCCTCAAATGAAAAGGAAAATGTATGCAATTTTAGACAACCAAAGTAATGTGTCACTGGCTCGTTCTCCCTTTTTTGACATGTTTAATGTACATGGTGAAGCCTTTCCATACACTATGAAAACATGTTCTGGCACAACGAACAGAACAGGCCGTAGAGCTCACGGCTTTGTCATTGAGGGTGTTGACGGAAAGTGTCTATACCACTACCAACACTGACAGAGTGTAATCAGATCCCTGATAACAGGAGTGAGATACCCACCCCAGAAGCTGCAGCTGCTCATCATCACCTAGCTCACATAGCTGCACAAATACCCCCTCTTGATCCAGAGGCAGATATTCTCCTCCTCTTAGGCCGTGATGTAATTCAGGCGCACAAGGTTCGAAGCCAGGCAAATGGGCCCAATGAAGCACCTTACGCCCAAAAAGCTTGATCTTGGATGGGTAATTGTTGGGGATGTTTGTCTCTCGGGAGCTCACAGACCCACAGTGAACTCCTACAAGACCAACATACTGGATAATGGCCACCCCAGTTTTCTCTCTCCTGTGGCAGCAGAATCTACACAAAGATGAAGATCACAGGAGAATACCCCCTTTTTGAGAGCACACAGGTCAAAGATGAACTGGGCAAACACATCTTTCAACAAACTACTGATGATGACAAAATGGCACTCTCTGCAGAAGATAAGTCGTTTCTGAACATTATGCACAAAGAGTTTGCTAAAGATGATGCAAATAACTGGGTCGCCCCTGCCCTTTCTTCCGACGTCGCTTACCCAACAACAGAGAGCAGGCTCTCTCCGCCTCATGTCCCTACGGAAGACATTAAAGAGAAAGACGAAGATGAAAGATCATTATGTGGAGTTTATGAAAAGGATCTTCGACAAAGGTCATGCAGAAAGGGCTCCTCCTGTCAAACCCCACCAAGAATGCTGGTATCTCCCACACTTTGGTGTTTACCACCCCCAAAAGCCAGCAAAAATCAGAATAGTCTTCGATTCAAGCGCCCAGTTCGAAAATGTGTCCCTGAATCAAGTGCTGTGTAAGGGCCGGATCTCAATAACAGCCTTGTGGGTGTGCTTCTCAGATTCCGAGGTGACCCACATGCTGTGATGGCCGGCGTGGAGCAGATGTTTCACAACTTCATGGTCAGAGAGGACCATCGTGATTATCTGCGTTTTCTGTGGTTCCGTGATCACGACCTGGATGGAGAAGTGGGCGAGTTTCACATGACAGTCCATGTTTTTGAAACTGCCCGTCCCCTCAGTTGCCATCTATGGACTCAAGAAAACTGCTGTGGAAGGAGAGAAAGAATATGGCAGTGATGTAAGGGAATTTATTGAGCGCCATTTTTATGTAGATGATGGGCTAAAGTCATTTCCTCTGAGACCCAGGCGATTGACGTCCTTCACAGAACACAAAGGATGCTGGCCCAATCTAACATCCGCCTTCACAAGATCTCATCCAACAGCCCTGTAGTCGTCAGTGCCTTCCCAAGTGAAGATCTAGCCACAGGTCCGCAGGAACTCCAACGTGGACAACACGCCCCACTCATGCAACGCAGCCTTGGCTTAGGCTGGGACCTGTCGACAGACCAACTGTCATTTCAAGTTGAAATCAGTGACAGGCCTTTCACCAAACGTGGTGTATTGTCAGTCATCAACAGTTTGTATGACCCACTTGGCTTCGCTGTGCCAGTCAGCATCGAGGCCGCTCCATTCTGAGAGAGATTTCTATGGACATTAGCGAATGGGATGCACCACTGCCGAGGGAGAAACAGGACAAGTGGCAACAATGGAAAGATTCCCTAAAGCACTTACAACAGCTCAAGATCTCCGCATGTATACATCCATCTCACTATCTGAATCTCAGAGAAAAGAAATGCATGTTTTTGTGATGCATCCACAAAAGCTGTTGGAGCCGTTGCTTACCTGAAACTCACAGCAGGCAATGGGCTCAGTCAAGTTGGGTTTCTGCTCGGAAAGGCCAGGCTGGCTCCAAAACCAGACATCACAATTCCAAGACTGGAACTTTGTGCGGCTGTGCTGGCTGTAGAAGTGGCAGAAATGGTCCAGCAGGAGCTTGACACTACTATCGATGAGGTGAACTTCTACACCGACTCGAAGGTGGTCCTTGGATATATTTTCAATGAAAAAAGACGCTTTTATGTGTATGTGCATAACCGTGTGGAGCGCATTAGGCGTTCTACCCAGACCCACCAATGGCATTACGTACCCACACAGCTAAACCCAGCTGACCATGCTACACGAGCACTGCCCGCTGAGCATCTGTCTCACTCTACATGGCTTAGCGGACCTGCCTTCCTTACGAATTCAGGCCAACGACAAATACAAAAGGAACCTTTTGACCTTGTTTGCCCTGAAAACGACACCGAGCTGCGCCCAGATATCGTATCCTGTGCCACCTTTCTGTCAAAAAAAGAGCTCGGGACCACAAGGTTCGAGAGATTCTCAAATTGGACTCGTCTGCTGAAAACTATTGCCAGACTGCTGCACATTGCCAAGTCCTTTAAAGGTGAAACAGAGAGCGCATGTCGTGGTTGGCATAAGTGCAACAACTATGCTACAGAAGAACAGCTTCAGCAGGCCAAGGTTACTATCATTCGTGCAGTTCAAAAGAGGTGTATGCAGATGACATCAAGCGCATGGAGCAGAGTGAGTCCATTCAAGCACACAAAGTCCACTTAGCAAGCTGAGTCCTTTCATGGACACTGATGCAGTTCTTAGGGTCGGTGGCGGATGGCAAGAGCTCAACTGTCAACAGATGAGACACACCCCATGCTCATTCCCAGTAAACACCACATAACCCAGCTTATAATCAGACACTTTCACGCACAAAGTATGTCATCAGGGCAGACACTTCACCGAAGGTGCAATTAGAAACTGCAGGTTTTTGGATTGTGGGTGGGAAAAGAGCCGTCAGTAGTGTTATCTTCAACTGTGTCATATGCCGCAGATTAAGAGGCAAGCAACAAGAGCAGATCATGTCAGATCTACCAGAAGACAGAATGTGTACAGACCCTCCTTTCACGTATGTGGGCCTAGATGTTTTTGGTCCGTGGCCTGTTACAGTCAGAAAGACACGAGGAGGTCAAGCAGAGGCCAAGAGATGGGCAGTGATCTTTACGTGTATGAGCACTCGTGCCATACATATCGAAGTGATAGAAGCAATGGACACTTCATCTTTCATTAATGCTCTGCGCCGTTTCTTTGCCATGCGAGGTGCTGTTAAACTACTCAGATCCGACTGCGGCACAAACTTTGTGAGTGCATGTAGAGAACTCCAAATCGACAAGAAGGGTTGTCATAATGACAAAATCAACTCGTACCTTGGAGACAGAAGCTGTGAGTGGCAATTTAACCCTCCACATGCATCGCACATGGCTGGATCTTGGGAACGCATGATTGGCATCAGTCGGCGGATCCTTGACGTAATGCTGCTGCAGCACGGAAATACAAAGCTCACCCATGAGGTGTTAGTGACATTCATGGCAGAGGTCACTGCAATAGTCAACTCAAGGCCACTTACTACAGTTTCTGCTGACTCAGAGCATCCTGAGATTCTCACTCCTGCCATGCTACTCACACAAAAGGTCGGTGTGCCCCCAGTTCCACCAGGTCAGTTCCACGATCAGGACCTGTTTAGAGCGCAATGGAGACGTGTACAGTATCTGGCCAATGTCTTCTGGGGACGATGGAGGAGAGAGTACCTCAGCGGACTACAGGGTCGTCGCAAGTGGAGGGCACCAAAGCCCAATCTTCAAATTGGAGATGTGGTTCTGCTCAAAGAGGGACAAGAAAACAGGATTGACTGGCCACTAGGGCTAGTCACAAAAACCTTCCCCAGTCAAGATGGCAGAGTAAGGAAGATCGAAGTCAAGATCATCCGCAGTGGCGAATGTAGAGTGTACCTGAGACCCATCAGTGAAGTCGTCTTACTGGTACCTAAGAGCTAAGTCTGAAAGACTCTTATTATCCTTTGTAATAGTGGGATTCAGCTTTAGTTGGTGTGACGTCCTGCAGACGTCAGGCGGGGAGTATTCTGTCCCTCCTGTTATTTCTAAGGTATGCTTTTATAAGTTTGTTATATAGCAGGTCATTATCATCCGTTCTGTAATTAATTGTAGTAACATGTCAGAAAAATATGTTTATTCCTGATCTTGTCTGGTCAAAGCCTGCCATCTAGTGGGTTTACAGGGTAGCGCCATGTTTGAGCGCAAGCAGTGATTTTTCTCCCAGCGCTCGACAGGGAAGGTCCATTTCTCTGTGTCTCTGTAAATTCCTGCATCTGGCGCTCTTGAAAAGGCATAATCTGTAAGTGTGGCAAAACGATTGATTGTTCTTACTTATTAGTACCTTGTTCAGCAAAGTAATGAGTTTGTTGTGTGTTTAGCAAGTCTGTTACATTACTAGCATAAGCTAGCTGTTAGCCCTTTGTTTAGCCTGCCAGCATGAAACATACCAGCATGTGCCGTTAGCTGTATCTCTTGAAATGCTACGCTTGGTGCAGTGTTGATACTGAGATTGTGTAGTGACTGTTTGCATAAGTCAACAGTATTTAATCTAATCTTTGTGTATTTGTATGGAGAGTGAATACGCTGTATTCTGTTTCTGTTATTACAGTTTTACAAATGAAAAATATGGATCAGTAAAGCTCTGAAGAATGCCACACGGTTTCCTGAGTGTTTACTGAAGCCAGTTAATGTTTAGCTCTCTGCATAAGCTGGATAGGGACATTCGGCTGAGGGCAGAAGACATGCATTTATTCTTATTTATTTCTGTCAGTGCGCCCCAGGGTGGCTGTGGCTACAATGTAGCTTGCCATCACCAGTTTGTGAATGTGTGTGAATGGATGACTGGATGTGTAAAGCGCTTTGGGGTCCTTAGGGACTAGTAAAGTGCTATACAAATACAGGCCATTTACCATTTATAGTTAGAAGTATGGCCCTGCCAAATGAACTAAATGAATAAATAACATTCAAACTGATGGTGTGTCATTTACCTGTGCCTATCCCATTGCATTTAACATAAAATAAAAGAAGTCAACAGTTTTTTTTTGTAAGTTTCTCCACATGGTGCAAGATAGCGTAGCAAGCTACAGAATTAGAAGGTCTGATTTATGTTTATAAATCAAATGAATCCATAAAGACACATGTATGGGCAGAACTTTGTGCCATTAGAAACTGAATTTGAAGAAGTTAAATTTGAATCTGAATTGCTCAAATTGAATAAAAGCTTCTAAAACTGAATTTGAATTAGCCTAATTTGAAATCCAGTGTATTGGTTTGAAAATAATCGTCACTAAATTGAAACTGAATTTTTATATTTTTAAAATTAATTAATTTAATTTGAAATTGTATTCCATCCTAAATTTTGCTCTTGAACGCTTTCAGTTTCACGTCTCACCATTCAATTTCAGTTCTACAATTCAGTTTTTGGAGTCATACATCCGGGTCCCAACGAGAAATGTCTTTACATGCACAGACATAATGAAGCCTTTGAACATGTTAAGTTAATAGGTGTTGAAAATAACAAGGCCTGATAAACCACTTCTAGAGGAAACATCTACAGCTGCAGAGGAAGCATCTGAAACACTCATAAATGAAACTTAATATATGAATGAAGAACACCCAGCAGCTCCTCTCATCTCCACCATGAAGAACATACAAATGGGCACAGTAGAAAACGTTTTTACTGAGTTTCATTTGAAATATGTGAAACCACTGAGAGCAGTGCAGTATTTATGCATCATAATAAAGCTTTTCACTCCGGGGTGGACTGAGAAATTCATTCAGGTCAGGAACTTGTCTCCACCCTCGATCACTTAGACTAACCATGTTATCTACAACTGTCACCATATCAGGCTTTCACTTTTTTAAAAATAAATCACTTTATGATGATTTATATTTTATATTCTGTACTGAAAAAGATTGTACTATTAGTGTTAAAGGTAAAGAGAAGAGTGAAGGAAGTTGGAAGAAGATGGCAGCACTGCATGTACAAGGATGTCAGCTACTGATAAACCCCGAAGAAGAAGAATTCAGGGGTCCAAATTCAGGGGCTGCATCCTTCGGAGGCCACATTTGTAGGCCGATTACGTTACAGTGACGTTACACTCCAAATTCGAAGACTCCTCCAAATGCGTCCTTCATATCCCCAGATTTGAAGGATGAGTCGGGTGTATCCTTCGTGGCCCAACCTATCCCAGAATTCATAGCGCAGCCGAGCCAATTCCAGTTTCCAACAATAGTGGCAGCTAGTTAGTTTTAATATTACTCTTTCTGGGTCACAAAATAAACTTTTAAGATATTTTCAGGCGAGAATGTAGCTCAAATATCTTCAAATATCTGCTCGGTTTATCAAGACATCACATATTGGCAAAAGCGCTCCGACAATATGGCCGAGTTTATTATTAAACTTTACTGAGACAATCTGCAAATTTCATTAAAGTTTAATAAACTATCATCTTGTATTTATTTTTAGTTAGCACATATCTTAAACACTTGAAGCTTTAAGCTGATGATAGTTATATAAGAGCAGATGCATGCTGGTGCAATAAGCTGTACATTTTACGTCCAATGGATGCATGATCTGATTAGTCGACTATCAAAATAATCGTTTGTGGCGGCCCTAGTCTGAAGAAAGCAAGAATTGTGTATATTTTTTGATGGGTGTATTTTAAACCTGTAGAGTAGTACAGGCTACAGTGGTGTGACTGTTTGAAAAGTAATATCACACAAAACTGGAAACATGACGATAGAGAACAACCTCTTTGTTCTTCTGAGCGGTCTGTCGTCCTTACACGTTTGTAACAAACTGTCTATTCTGCTTTTTGCCTTTTTATCAGAGGAAACTGAAACCTCTCATGATTCCTGGCTGTGCCTGTGGGTTGAGCCACAAATCTTCTGTTCAGCAGGTTTGATGTTTTCAGCAAACTTCACACAGCAGAGAGGAAACAAGGAATTCAAAGAGCACAGTGGGAATTTCATAAGCAGCTGTTTTCCTGATTGTTGATTTGTGATTTGCTCATTTAGTCCTTCTGTGTTCAGCTTGTTTGCTACCTGATGTGTTACTACAATATTTTAAGTTATTTATTGCAAGTATTTATTATCAAAAATACATCAAGTCATTGTTTAAGGATGTTTTGTGTCGTACTTTAGTACAAAATATAATCACTGGGTTGTGTTTGGAGTTGGTTGCCAACAGATGGAGTAATTTTTTATGACTTCATCTGCTTGGCTGGATGTTAAATATTTTAAGATAAAAGTTGAAGACTTTGACTTCAGAGTCTATTATTTGCCATGGCATGTTGCAATAAATACATACAATAAAACTGTCTATAAAAACAAAGTATGATGAGCCTTAAAAGTGAAAGACGAGGAATTATTTCTTCTGAGCAGCCTTCAGTGCTGTTGTCACTTGGTGGAAATAATTTTAGTATCACACTCTGTGTTAGTTAGTACACATTTGTAGCATATGTATGTTGCTTGTATGCTTTTATTTTGAAAAGTATTTTTGTTACTCCTAACCTCATCCTCCCAACGAAGGCAGTGAGGTAAACTTAAACTTAGAACAAAGAGGACATAAAGGACGCCGTGGCAGGAGGCCGTGGAGCTGTTTCTTTGGAACCAGTGTCAGACCTGGAGGAGGAGCCAGACCCAGTAACAGGTGATTTACAACTGATAGATGACAGAGTATATCTTTACCATATTATTGTGATTTATTTTAAGGCCGTTGTCACCATATGCAGAGTACACTCTTGCACTGCTAGTTTGCTCTGTGTGATTTTATTTTTCATTGCCTGGCTTGTTTTTATTGTTTTATTTGGGAAGAGTTCATCTTTTAGTTGGCTTTAAAATACAGGAATTTACTGTAAATAAATAGAATTTTATTAACTACTGCTCTGTATGCCTTTACTGTCGTCCCTTTAAGCTGCTTTAGTCTTCTGTATCTCTTTTTACACCCACATGTGTGTAAATGACTGTTGGTGGTTACTTTCTATCCTCCCAGAGGCTTTTTTTTATCCACTGAAAGGCCTTGTGGTTTGTGACCACCTAGAAAAGAGGAAATGCAGCCTGTGGTTTCAGCCTGAAGTCTTCTGTGTTACAGATGTGCTGTTTTATGTTATCAGCTCATAGCAGAGAATTAACAGGGAATTCAGACAAAGGTCACAGTGGAATTTCACTTTGTTCTCTGTGTGCAGACACATGTTTATATGTGCTCCTGTACGTGAATAACAGTAATAATTATCATTGGTACATTTAAGTATGGATGACAGTGTGTGACAACAGATTAAAAATGGTGTCACTGCAGTGATGACACATGCTAAACTACAGGGAAAACCTGACGTGCTGTGAAACCATGAAAATAAATTTCTCACACTGTCTTCATACAGCTGCCTTCAACTGTCACCACAAAACAGGCGTTTCAAAACGTTTGCATTAGGTTTTGGTATTTTAAGTTCCACATCTTAAAGTATCACATCTACCCTGTGAATGTTAATAGGTACTGTTAATAAGTTCACTACATCACCAACCTCACTCCTATTAATGGAGCCTCCTCATCCCCAGACTCTGAATCCTCTATGGAAGGCTTTTCAATCAGATCTTTGAAGTATTCCTTCTACTGCTTACAGTATCCTCAGTTGACATCAGCAGTGCTCCAGATGCACTATAAACTTTTTACTCTCCTACCACACCTGAGTTTTAGTTTCAGCTGCTGCCAGGGTTGCACTGTGCTTGGCCTGCCTGTACCTGTCAGCCTCCTCTGAGGTCCCACAAGCTAATAAAGCCTGAGAGTTTGACATCTTCAACTTGATGGCTGTCTTTACCTCTTAAGTCTAACATCTGGAATACCACCACGACAGGCGCCAACAACCTTGCAGCAGCAGCTCTGTGCAACTGCCTCACTAATGGAGAAGAAGAACACGATGCAGTCAGGTCCCCAGCCTCCTTCAGAATCCTGATCCAACTCACCACCAGGTGGCGATCATCTCAGCTTCTTGAACATAGGGCTGCAGATCTGATCATATGATTACAAAAGTGATCAACCTTCGATCTAGGGTGACATGCGCTCCTCAGGTTCAAAGTTGGTGTTCATTATGGTCAAACTGTGATTAGCACATTAGTCTAATAACAAAACATCAAACAGGTTCAGCTGATGCTGATGCAGAAGGTGAGATGATTCTCACATTATGGGCATGTGGCAAAAAGCAAAAACTGGTCTGGTGCTGATTTTTGCTGGCAGCTGTTTCACCTGTTTAGCTCTGGGGCAGTGATGCATCAGCTTAAATGTATTCTTGAAGTTAACCCACCGTGTGTCATTACACAAGGGAGGCACTTAAAGCTTCTGTCGCGCGAGGTGGACCAGAGAATAGGGCTGTATCTACACCTGACTTGCTTCCAGGCATTTCTCACAGTGAACTAGCAACCAAAAACTGGCTTCCTCATCTAAGTACTTAAAAAAAAAACAAAAAAAGACAACAATATTTATTTAATTATTTTGGTTTGCTTTATTTTCTTTCTGATCTGACTTACTGTGGTTGTGCCAAGCAGATTTCATCACAAGGTTTTGAAGACATCCCACAATCAGAGCATTTAGGGTTCATAAGGCTTACAACTGTGTCAGTCTTTACATTCCAGGATTTCATGGCTCTTTGAAACAGGGAAATGTGTAAAAAAAATAAACGTTTCTGTTCCACCTGTGCTGATGGCAGAGACTGCAGAAATTCAGTCATCTGCTGCTCTGTGAGTTCCACCTGTTGACATCCATTTGGAAAATCTGCCACTGATCAGTATCCATTGCTGCCAACTAAGTAGAGGCTTATGTGGTTCCTGGGCTTGGTTGGGTTCTGTCATCATGAAGTTCATTAAAAAATGTTTCGTGAATATTTGCTCTGACTGAACTTTTGAAGGCTAGACTAGTGTGAAGTTTGTCTCATTTTAAGCTTTAGATGATAAAACTTTCCTGTTCTATTCTGTTTTCTTTTCTGGTCCTAGAAGCACAACATTTGAAAGTGGAATCAGCTCTGTTTCACCAAACTTGTGATACTTGTATTTTCAAACTGCATTTCAGCCCACCTGTGTTACCTTCATAGCCCACCAGGGGCCCTAGCCCACACTTTGGGAATTACTGGCGCTGACAAGGTGGTAACTCAGAATAGTTTATTTGTAAAACATGTATGAAGATAACATGTTTGTCAGCATCAGTGGTGTGAAGCATGTGTGGCAGAGCTGAGAGAGATTCTCTGTTTGTTTCGATATAATGTGATGGTAAAATAATGTTTGCCTGCTGGCTTTCACAGAGGTGTTATATCTGTCACTCTGAGTCATCACTGAGCTGTGGATCTCTTTTAGTAACAAAATGATGACTTAACTATTCATTTCTTATGCTGCAGAACTAAAATGAGGAAGAACAATTTAAGCTAAATATGTGTGTTGCCTTCCAGAAAACATGTTTTATCTCTCTGACAGCTGGCAGCAGAGAGAGCAAGATGCAAAGTTTTAAAAACTCCGTTTTTGTCTTTGCTGGTTGTCATCTCTTTGTAGGAATGAATTGTTATTGATTATCCACTTCCTCTTTTCTCACTCAGTTATTATGTTCAAAGCATCTTGCTAAATATGTAATATGAAACATATATGTATGTCATATATGTGTACATTATACACGGGCATACACGGTGGTTAGCACTAATGCCTCACAGCAAGAAGGTCCTGAGTTCAATTCCACCATCAGGCCTGGGCATTAAGGCATCTGGAAAGGGATCTCAAAACTAGATTGTAGGTGGCAGATGTTTGGTGTCATAAGCCATCCTCTCTGTTCAAAGATGGTCGTTCACAGTGGACATAGATGTCCTGTTTCAAACGATCTGTCTTGTCTGCCCAAAATGTGAAGATTGGCATCCTCATTGGCATCGTTCATCTGACCTTGAAGTGCAGATGAAGAGCTGAGGCCAACATCATATTAAACCCTATGGTTTAAGAATGGGATATCACTCATGTTTATATGTGTGTAAAAGCAGACAAGTGACTACTTTTGGTATCAGAGGCTATGTCTACACTAATCCGGATAAATTTGAAAACGGCGTTTTTGTCTAAAAACGATCAGCATCCACACTATCGTTTTTAAGCGTTTCCGAACAGTTGTTCATCCACACTGAAACGATCGAAAACCTTACGTTCCTGTATTGCGCATGCGTGAAACATAAGACGATTTGACGTGCGTTATTCCTGTCTGCTGTTTATTTACTTTCTAGCTCTTTGAAACGTCGCGTCAAAATGTCGAGGAAAAGCACCTTGTTTTTTTAAATGGACTGACAATGAGGTGGAGTTGTTGCTGCGAATAACACAAAAGTACAAAGTTGCAAAAGCGAGTGAGAATTAAAGAATTTGAAGAAAAGCTATCTGGAGCATGTACAAACTGATATTAATATTTAATAGGGCTGTCAAAACTGAGAGCAAACAAAACAACTGCTGTATAATGCCCTCCGCTAGCTTAGTTTAATCGGTCACATGACTGCATCATATGACTAAAACGCGTCATCGTTTAAAAAGTCTCAGTTCGCGCAGTCCACACAGCGCTGCGCAGCAGGCGTTTTCAAATGTATCCGCTTTGGGGAGCGTTTTCAAAAAGCTCCGTTTTCCTTGACCGTCTCAGTGTGGACGGAAGGCCAAAAGTGAGAGAAAAAGATGGTTTTTAAACGAAAACGTATCAGGCCATGTCCACACTAATACGTTTTGGTTTGAAAATGCATCTTTTTCCTCCGTTTTGGTGTTCCATCCACAATGAGACGGTCAAGGAAAACGAGCTTTTGAAAACGCTCTCCAAAGCGGATACATTTGAAAATGTCGTTTTCGCGCGGCGCAGTGTGATAGTTTTTGTTTAAATTCTTTTATTCTCACTGCGCTTTTGCAACTTTGTACTTTTGTGTTACTCGCAGCAACAACTCCACCTCATTGTTAGTCCATTTAAAAACTCTGTGCTTTCCTCAATATTTTGCCACGACGTTTCAAAGAGCCGGAAAGTAAATAAGCGGCTGACAGAAATGAGGCGGGTCGAAATGTCTTGCTTTTCACGCATGCGCAGTACTGGAACGTAAGGGTTTTCAGCCGATTCCATGTGGATGAACAATTCTGTGAAAACGACTGAAAACAATAGCGTGGATGCGGGCGTTTTCAGACGTATCGCGCCGTTTTCAAATTTATCCGGACTACTGTGGGCGTAGCCTTAGCTACGTCCACACTGCAGGTCTTAATGCTCAATTCCGATTTTTGATCAAATCCGATTTTTTGTCTGCTTGTTCACACTACACATAAAATGCGACATCAAACGCTCTCTAGTGTGAACGCTCAAAGCGGCGCGCATGCGCAAAAGAAGATGTCACACACAACTCGGTCTGTTTAGACCCAGAGCAAACAATATTGTTTGACTGATTGCCCTTAATATAAAGACTTAGGACTTTATGTTTCCAAATTTTTGCTTTAAGTTATTTTGTTATTTACATAATAATGCAAATAACCTAATAATGATCCTTTTGCTGTTTTAGAGGAGCGGTGCTTCAAAGGATAGTTGCAGATTTCTGTCAGAATCTGCAGAAAATACAGTAAAAATAAAATGTTCACATTTCTCCAACGTGGTCTTCCTAACAGTTTCACCGGATGGCAAGAAATCGTTCGCGATGTCCTATCGGGCGCTTCTCCGGCGCTGATAATTGGCGTCTGTCTTGTGTCAGTGACGTAAAAGACGGATTTAATGCGACTTGACCGTTCACACAGCAGTCGCTTTCTAAAACATCAGATATGTATCGGATTCAGTACCACATACGAAAGTGACCCAGATCGGATTTGAAAATATCGGATTTGTGCCGTTCACACTGTCATACCATGATCGGATATGGGTCGCATAGGGTCAAAAAAGTCGGATTTGATGCGCTTTCGCCTGCAGTGTGGACGTAGCCTTAGTGTGGACATGGCCAAAGTGAATTCATTGTCTGCTCACACATTAGCTCTAGTGAGTATGTGGCAGCTAGCACACCTCTTTATGTGTAAACGGGGAACAGGAAATTCAGTCTAAGAAAACTGTTTAACACAATAAAGCAATGCATGGTTGTTGCTGTGCTTTGTATAATTGCTCAGTATGCATCATTCACTCAAGTTACTGTTGCTACAGGATCTAAAACCAAAGTTAAACGTCAACTTTAAAAATAAATAAACTTTAATGAATGTAACAGTGCTGGAGCCATTAGGATGTCTGTAGCTGAGGAGGCAGAGCAGCTAGAATCTTCTAATAATCAGAAGGGTTGTGGTTCAGTTCCTTCAAGTCAGAACAACTTCAGGTTTAGTAACAGAACAGGTTTGAATACAAAACAGAAATGGAACAACACAAGAAACAAGCTAATGTGTTCTGAATATACAGGAACTGCTGCAGTCGAAGCTACAACTGCTGTTTGAGCTTAGTGTGAAAAGGAAGGAAGCACAAAGAGTCAGAAGAAGAAGTTACACTCTTATCTATATAAATAACAACATCTCTTTCTTCTGCTTAATTTTTAGTACAAAAGTAAAACAGTTAAAGCAGCAGAGCTGGATGTGAGGATGAGGCGCTCTTTGCTCTGTATGCTGGAGTTATTCTGTAAGTACATCACTGACTTTCTCTGTTTGCATGTTATTGATTAAAGAAACTATTTAAATATCATGAGGAGGTGAAAAGGTTTGTCTAAGAATGTGATTGGTGCTGACTTGGCTCATTTTAACATTGTGTGGGATAAACTGCTGTTTTACATTTAAAGTTTATAGTTTATGAGCTCAGAAAATGATTTGAGGATCAACATGAACTGAAAATTCACCTTTTTAATGAGTTTGATGATGTTTCAATCTTGATTTTAGGGCTCTGTACACTCTGCTATGGTGATGCTGAAGGTAAGATTTTGCTTTTTTTTTTTTCTTCCTGTTTATAAAATCTGAACAGTATCGATCTGTATCTGTCATGATCCTGGATTTGGGACCAAGCGTTTTCAGTTTTGGACTCTCAGCATCTGTTTGATATTCTCTGTTTCACTTGGTTTGTTGTAGGTTTTCAGTTTTAGTTTTTCTAATATTAAACTTTTCTTAGATTATGTTTTCATTCATATTCTGTGTGTAAAGTTATCATTTTTATTTATTATTCACGGTTGTTTCCCATCCTCCTGTGTTCACTGAGTCTAGTCTGTGTTTCTGTTAGATCTCCTGTGCTTAGTCAGACTTGTCTTTATGTTTGTTTAGCTTTTGTCTGGGTCAAGTTTGTGTCTTAGTCTCTGCTTCAGTGTTTATGCTTCCTGTCTTATTTTGACAGTCCCTTGTCCTGTGTCCTTGTTTTCAGGTGTTTCTTCCCTCTGTCTTGTCTCCCGATTTAGTTCCCCTGATTACCACATGTTAGAGCCAATCTATAGAGAAATATTTTTGATACTGTTTCAGTTATTATGTTACATGTTTGATTTTGTATAATATGTTGTTAGAGAATATATGCTGCGTGTTTAATGTGTTGGGTAAGAAAACATTACAGCGCATGTGTGGTAACAGGTTAGAATGAGCCAGGGCGGCAATGGAAATGTGCGCTGAAGCAGCAAATCGTTTTTTGACCGTGACATCGTTTGTTTGTATGTACGAGTCAGAAATAAATCTGGACAGCTCACATTAAGAAGTGGAAGAACTATTTTTTCAAAGCTTGGGACAGAAATTCACCACTACACTACATGTGTGTACTTCAGCCTTTGTCGTGATCTTCCTCATAGTTGTTTTCCCTGTTTGTTCTGTATTTCTTGGTTAGTATCTGAGTTTTTTTGCACTCAGCCCTCTCTGGGTTTTCTGTTTTCATGTGAAGTTTCATCAGTAAAGCTGTTTTGAGTTTAGTTCTGCTTCCACATCCTGCATATTGGGTCCTAACATGCCTGCTGCACAGCAACCCATGGCAGTATCACTCTAAATTAAACTTCATGTTTATATTTTTGTCATGGCTGAACCAAAACTTAGACACAGAACACACACAAGAGCTTACAAAATGATCAGGAGTTTATTTCCACAGATACGAGTAGCTGAGACAAACAGGTGACTGTGATAAATGTGAGGGCTGATTATCCACGGGTGGAGAGCCTCCAGCTCTCTCAGAGTTTTTCTGATGTGAGGAAGTAAAGAACAGGTTGAGTTAGAATAGATTTGGGTTACAGGCAGGACGCAGGGGAGTGAGAGCTGAGGCAGTGAGTGTGGCCGAGTGGTCAGGGACACAAGGATATAGGGCTGTTCGATATAACGATATATATCGGATGACGATATGAAAACGTCTATCATTGCATATTACGCTATTGTTTGTTTCGTGGTGTCGCAAAATAAACTGTTTACGGCAATATTTTTTCATTGTTTTGATGGTCACTGTAGAATTTCTCTCTTTCTCTTATATTTAATATAACCACACTACGGACGGGCAAGCGACTGTTTTTATGCGTTGACGTTCGCAACAACGATGGTTAAACCATTGCGTGGTTCTGTCGTCCGCTTGTTTATTTTCCACATAAACCTTTCACAATAAAGCTCAAGATCCTGTTGAGATTTTTCAAAATAAACTGAATCACGTGAAATAGTATGCAGAGTTTTTACAAACGAGAAGTTGAAAAGAGCCATCAGGTGCTAAAAATATCAAGCTTAGAACAGGTTTTTCCCCGCAGAAATGGATAGAAATGGCTGTTATTCTTAAACAATTTATAGATTTTTTTTGGTAAAACTCATTGACTAAAAACTGAAAGTCTGCACTTCAGTCACATTAATTATTTGATTTACAATCGACTGTGGTGGTGAACAGATGCAGAACTACAACTAAAACATTATGGCCTTTTTAAAATTCTCATTAAACCTGCAGTGACAATAGTTCTCTTGTTCTGGGGGATTTGTTTTTGTATTTCTAACACACAGACCATGACAAGGCTACACTGACAGCAGACAGCACAACCATACCAGCAGGGGCAGTGTGACACTGACCTGTGATGTGAAGGAATCTGCTGACTTAAAATATGAGTGGTTCAGACAAACGTCATCTGAAGAAAAGTCCATAAAACTCATGAATCAGGCAGAGCGATCTCTGTGTCTGAAGGAGGCACGATACATCTGCAGAGGATGGAGAAGAGACACAAATTCATCCCAAACAGAAAGTGATCCAGTCGTCATTCAGCAAACTGGTGAGTTCTGAAATATAATCACATTTACTTTGGAGGATATCTCTATTGAGACCAACCATTTTAAATACTAATATGGAAGCTTCAGATTCAATTCCTCCAAAGTGTCCATAGAGATGTGATGTACCTGTGGGACTGAAAAGCCATAAAATAAATTTCCCTTTTTTCTTCATTCTCATTTGTTGTAAGTCCAACTTACAGTACATGACAAAGGCCACTCTGACAGCAAACAGCACAACCATACCAGCAGGGGCAGTGTGACACTGACCTGTGA
>NW_024108891.1:0-49985 GCF_013358895.1 Oreochromis aureus
AGCGCAGCAGTAGATTGTCGTAATCTACTTAATCTTAAACTGTGATCAGCTGACCTGCTGCTTTTTGTGGATTTACATAACTGAATTCAACAAGATGTCAGCAGATGTTTTATGAGTTGTCCCCGCTGATTTCCATCCTCTTCACTGACAGTACACTGTTTATGCTGTCTTTATATTATACACTATATAGTCAGTATAACGGTGGAATTCAATCAATGGATCTACAAGGGAATCTACACCAAGTCTGTATGGTTTACCAAAGATACATGAACAGGGTGTAGCTTTAAGGCCAATTGTCTGTGTGATCAACTTGGTCACATATAACATCTCTTAGCTTCTGGCTTGGATCCCAACCCGCTGGTAAGAGCTCTGAACACCACATCCAGAAGACATGTTACATCTTTCTTTACTTGTATCCCAGTCACGGAAGCGTTGGAGGTAGTCCGTAAGAGATTACAGGATGACACCAACCTCAGCAACAGGACCACTCTCAGCATCGACCAAGTGTGTTTGCTTTTGGAACTGTGTCTTCATTCCACCTACTTCACATACAAGGGTCAGTTCTACAGGCAGAAACATGGGTGTGCCATGGGCTCCCCAGTTTCACTCAATGTGGCTAATTTGTACATGCAAGAAGTGGAAAAGAGAGCGTTGCTATCCTACCCTGGAACACCACCAAGTCATTGGTTCAGGTATGTGGATGACACCTGAGTGAAAATCGAATCGCAGAACTGTTGGGCCTGTCTAGCACAGACCCACTGCTGGAACGAGACAATTCCACTACAACAGCAAAAAGCACTGGACACCATCGAGATGTGAACCTGTGAATGACTCCCCAAAGCTGGTGCCAGGAGTCGGTCCACCTAAACAAAAGGCACTTATACTTAAACTGATACAGAGTAGGTGTCCTCCCATAGTATAAATCAGTAAAAGAAGGTATGACCTCTCTCATGACTTTATGATGCGTGTGTATATGCCAGAGTGCTCTGGGAAGCACACAGAGTCTTTGCAGACTGCTAAGGATCAGACATCCTATCAATATGCAGTCGATTATAAAACTTTAAGCATATATGAGTAAATATTTCTAAGCATAAATGACAATCAACAATATAAACCTAACAAGAATGTGCCACAATTCACGGATCACATTAACCGGCACATCACATTCACCAGGGAGGATATGAAAAGTGGCAGGTTAGCCTTCTTAGACTGTGAGATTTCCATCAGTAATGGGGGACATCTAAAAGCTGACGTGTATCGGAAACCTACACATACGGATCAGTA
Source organism: Oreochromis aureus (assembly GCF_013358895.1). Classification (NCBI taxonomy): domain Eukaryota; kingdom Metazoa; phylum Chordata; class Actinopteri; order Cichliformes; family Cichlidae; genus Oreochromis; species Oreochromis aureus. Next base: position 1,285 of record NW_024108891.1, read on the forward strand.
TCTAAGGTTTGACTCTCATTATCCACTGGAGCGTAAACTGGGTGTCATCAGGACGCTACAACACAGAGCGAACACCATCCCCACTGACACAGCGGCCAGGGAGGCAGAAGAACAGCACATCAAGAAGCTCCTGAGTAAATGTGGTTATCCCAGCTGGACTTTTGTCAAAGCTAAGAAGGCGCCAAAAGAAAGCTCCAGCTGATCCAGGAGAGAAGAACAACTGCTGCCTAAGCGAAAACCTGTAGTGATCCCATATGTGTCAAAAGTATCGGAAGAGTTGAGACACATTTTTTCTAAACACCGGGTCTCTGTGGCTTTTAAACACCAAAACAAGCTGCGCCAAAAATTGGTCCACCCCAAGGATCGGGTCCCCCGACACAGAGTAATATAGTGTACGCTGTTAAGTGCCAGGATTTCGACATCGGGTAAACCAAACAACCTCTGGCGAGGCGGATGGCACAACACAGAAGAGACACCTCATCCGGCCAAGACTCTGCAGTCTATTTACACCTACAGGCCAATGGACACTCTTTCAATGATGAGGATGTACACATCCTGGATCAGGAGAGTTCAGCAGTGCAGTCAACATCACTGTACAGAGTATGTTATTACATATGTATTTGTGTTTTCATACTACACAGCTGTATGTAAGCAAATCTATCAAAACTAGACAAAAAGTGGGGTATTAAGGTTATTTTAAGTATCTCAACTAACCAGCTCCATCTTTATCAGTAAAGATCTGTGCTATTGCATAAACAGAAGCAGCTGATGAGTAGATATGCCAGTGGCTCCACGTAGCTCTGCTCCATAAAATACTCCGAGGTACTAACAACATACCCATTAGTTTAAGACCTAAACTGTGATTCAGTCAGGTACACAAAAGCAAAGTGTTTATTTGCTGTAATAATTTTTTGGGGCTTTTTTAAGGTGAACTCTATGAAACAGTCCATCCCTCAGAAGACACTGCTGATGGTCCAAATGGTACATGATATATTTTGAATAGCACACAGCAGTTAGAAATAGAAATAATTATTCTAATAGCATTGAAATGAAACTCTGACTCTGGTTTATTATTTTTTTCAAGGTGATCATCACATCTATGAAACAATCCATGACGTGAGTGAGACTACAAATGGTACGTGTTGTCTTTTGAATATCACATAGTGTTTAGAGCAGGGGTGTCAAACATACGGCCCGCCAGGGGGTTTAGTCTGGCCCAGGGATAAATTTGCATTATTAAAAAAAAAGGAATAAACTTCATTTTCTTTAAAATCTGCAGTTCCTATGTTGTTCGCTAGGGGTGCTGTGTTTTAGTCAGTTCAATCGCTTTACCCGCTTTTTCTCTTGGAACGGGCACCCTCATCAGCGAAATGTCTTTATCAAAAAAGAGAAAAGTGGACAGAGTGTTGGATTTTTCAAGAAAAATTGGTCTTCTTCCTATATATTCACGGAGGTGAATGGGAAACCCGTGTGCCTAGTGTGCATGCGGCAAGTTTCGGTGCTTAAGGAGTACAATATTCGGCGCCACTATGAAACTCAACATGGTGAAAAATACAACAGCTTGCACTCTGTGGGCTTGGAGACATTTTACAAGTATCTCCTACCACGCTATCCTAAATTGACAGCACTGGCTTCAAAAATGTTGCCCATGTTTGGGACTACCTACCTTTGTGAGCAAGTTTTCTCACTCATGACCATTAATAAAACAAAGCTACGCTCAAAGCTCACACATAAGCACTTAAATGAGATTCTGAAACTGGCTGCTACTCAGGATATGATGCCTGATATTGATGCACTTGTGCAGGCTAAAAGATGCCAAGTTTCAGGGGCAAATACTGAGCAAGACTAAATTCTATGGAATGCTGCTTTGAACGTTGCACTATAAAATAAACAAATGTGAATATTTGCTCTAGTAATTGCTGTGAAAGTCAGTGGTAGTCAGAAACAGATTTACAAGAGAAGACTATTGTTAAGTAAAATATTATGTCTTATGCATGCCACATATGTTATCTATGTGAGTTTTTTTTTTTTTTTGTTTACATTTTATGCATTAACAAGGAAGGGGACAAATTTACTTCATCAAATGTCTGTTTAAAACAGCTACCACTTAAGATTTCAAGTGTGTGGCCTCAATTTATGTCTTCAGAATTGCTTCCTAGATGTGGAAAATGGATTTTAAATTCATTCATTTCTCAATTTAGATGTGTTTGATGTATTTTAACATGCAGGGCAGTGTTTTTAAGTTCCACAAAACTGTTTGTTGACTAAATGTTTTAAAACATTGTACAATCACTGTGATCAGATTTTTATGTATAATGCACTTAAATAAATGTTAAACTGAGTAAAAGTGTAAAAGGACAATTAATTTAATGTAAAGATTTTTATAATTTATTTCTTCTTTGCACTAATACAAAGAAAAAAAAGTGGACTTACTGTTAGTTCTATGTAATTTTGGAATGAGTTTACTGGTCCGGCCCCCTTGAGATCAGATTAAGCTGTATGCGGCCCCCAGACCAAAATGAGTTTGACACCCCTGGTTTAGAGATACATAAACATTTGAGTTAAAAACAGTAATTCAGGTGATTTTTTTTAAATAATCCTCTAACTAAAAATATATATATATTTCAGAGGCAGATAAAGCTCATGAAGCCCCATACTCTCTTAGTGATCTTAAAAACTATCTAAAGGAGAGTAAGTATGAAACACCTGCAATAAAAAAAAAAAATTTGAACAAAGACAAAAGACCCAACAATCTAAAAAATAAATACATTTAAAAAATTAAAGTTTTGGCCTGTAGTACTGAATGTTGATTCATCTGATTATATTAGCATGGAAACATAATAAAAAGTGCACTTTTAAACTGATGTGAATATGTTCTGCTAGCATGTAGGGTGCACACTGTGAAGATCTCTACTGTCACAGTCTGGCTGAGCCAGACTGTATGTGTTTGCAAAAGAGGACTCAAACTCAGACCAAAAACTGAACGTGACGTGGATTTAACAAAAAAAACAAGCCGTTTATTGAGGCTAGGAAACAAGGTACAAACAAAGGGCATGGGTGAAACTAAACAATAACCTAAACTAGGTGAACTAAAACTAAAACATGAACAAAACCTTAAACACGGTGAACTGACACGGACACCTGAAGACGTGACATGGACGAGCAGACGACCTGACAAGGAATGACTGAAAACACACGGACTAAATACACACAGGAGGCTAATGAGGGAAGTGGGAACACATGGGGAAACAGCTGACACACATGAACATAACGACGTCACAAGGGGAGAGTAAAACTAAAAACATTGAACATAGGAACACAGGACCCCTTCAAAATAAAACAGGAAACATAATGAGACGCAGACATGACAATCTGAACTTGACAACGTAAGACACAGACATGAAACACATGAAGGGCAAGGGAGACTTAACAGGGGTTGGAAGACACAAGGGGAATCTAATAACAAATGAACTAGAAAACCTAATGACCTTAACCATATACTATAAACATCAAAATAAACTAAAACTCAAAACACTGGGTCATAAGACCCAGGATCGTGACATCTACATAACATTTTTTTGTCTTTTTGTGTTTGGCGTACAGGTCAGTGAATAGAGCTACAGCAGCAAAGCCAAAAAGAATCGTAATATAATCGCACTATAATGATCATTACATATGCATGCATGTTCCCTGCATGTTTGTATGTTCCCTATATCTGCCTAGTGAGCCCATCTCGATGAAACTTTGCCTAAGCATTGTATAGGGCACTGTGAGTGCATATTTAACAGTTTAATAGTTTAAATAGTTATTAATAATAGTTAATAATAATAATAGTAATGTAATAGTTATTAAACAGTTTAATTGAGCACCAAATGAAATCTCCAAAAGTTGATTCTGTGCATCTGGATTTTGTGGGAGAAACGTTTCGTCACTCATCCAAGTGACTTCTTCAGTCTCACCACCAAAGGAAATGTGATAATAGAGAATAGAGTATCAGATTAGAGTGGTGTGTCTTATTTAATATATTTTACCATCATACTTTATCTGTTCTAAATCACAATAGAGCTTTAAATTAAGGTTTTGCTGTGCTACATGAGGGCACTAATACATATTCTACAGTATAATGTGTTGTACATTATGTTAAAATAAATAAATAAATGGTGTGACTGATGCTGTACGAAGGTAAATGGAGTTTATTTCCAATCTGTCAGCAGTATTTTTGTTGCATCATGCTCCTGTATATCATATCTGTAAACTATAACCGTGAAACCCAATAACACTGAGGTTTATAAATATGATACATCATCAAGTGTAGCAGCCATTTGATCACTAGGGGGCAGTGCAGGAAGCACAAATGTATTTTACCAATAACTGTTGATCGTGAGATTTCCAAATCAACTGTGCTCTATTGAACTGCATGCATACCTTTACTCCTGTTTTCAGTTTTACTTACAAGTCATGTTCTCAGTGGAAACAGGCTCATATTTTTGTGAAACAGATTTTGGATTTCATTTAAAGTGACCCTTTAAACCCTGTTTGAGCTCAGTGAAATTCACTGAAATTCACTATGTATTCAAACTAAATTAATTTGCTGAAGTTTAAACAGCTTATTGTGTTGTCTGTGAAGGTTCTCAGTCATCCAGGTCATCGTAGTCAAAGGAGCTTGTAAAGAAAAGCGTCTGGACTTCTTTAAGTTGCTTGAAGACGTTTCACCTCTCATCCGAGAAGCTTCTTCAGTTCTAAGGTCAAATGGTGGGGAGTCCCAGATTTAAACCTAGTGGGAGTATCCCCCCAAGAGGGACAAAAGGACCCCCTGATGATCCTCTAATCGCCTGAGCCAAGGTGTGAAAGTGGGTGTGGGTCCCAATCAGCCAGGGTTTCGGGTGAGCTCATTGTGAAACCTGGCCCCACCTTATCATGAGAATTCCTGAGGTCAGATGGCCCAGGATGTGAGTGGGCGTTAAGGCGTCTGGGAAGGGATCTCAGAACTGGATTATAGATGGCAGACAGTTGGTGTTGTAAACCACCGCCTCTGTTCAAAGATGGTTGCTCACAGTGAGCAGTAATAATACCCACTAATTGGGAGTTCATAAAGTCAGCAAAGATGCACAGAAAAGAAGACTAGACACCAGCGAGGGAGGATAAGAAAGACAGACGCAACAACGTTGTCATCCCCTATGTAGCAGGTGTATCAGAAAAACTCAGGAGAGTTTTCTCCAAGCATGACATCCCAGTGCATTTCAGACCCAGCAACACACTCAGACAAAAACTGGTTCACCCGAAAGACAAAACTCCAAAACACAAAATTAACAACGTGGTGTATGCTGTACAGTGCAGCGAGGAATGCTCAGACCTCTACATTGGAGAGACCAAACAGCCACTTCACAAGCGCATGGCACAACATAGAAGAGCCACCTCCACGGGACAAGACTCAGCAGTCCATCTGCATCTAAAGGACAAAGGTCACTCTTTCGAGGATGCCAATGTTCACATTCTGGACAGAGAGGACAGATGGTTTGAAAGAGGAGTGAAAGAGGCCATCTATGTCCACTGTGAGTGACCATCTTTGAACAGAGGCGGTGGTTTACGACACCAACTGTCTGCCATCTATAATCCAGTTTTGAGTTCCCTCCCCAGACGCCTTAACGCCCACTCACATCCTGGGCCATCTGACCTCAGGAATTCACATGACAAGGTGGGGCCAGGTTTCACAATGAGCTCACCCAAAACCCTGGCTGATTAGGTCCCACACCCATTTTCACACCTTGGCTCAGGCGATTAGAGGATCATCAGGGGGTCCTTTTGTCCCTCTTTGGGGGGATACTCCCTCTGGGTTTAAATCTGGGACTCTCGGCCATTTGACCTTAGAACTGAAGAAGCTCCTCGGATGAGAGGTGAAACGTCTTCAAGCAACTTAAAGAAGTCCAGACGCTTTTATTTATAAGCTCCTTTGACTACGATGACCTGGATGACTGAGAACCTTCACAGACATTTTTCCACATTGTGTTTAGAACAACAGTGCACCTCCCATCATCAGCTGGTGATATGGTGATGTTTTGGTCTTTGCTTAGAGATTTGACAAGCTTCTTTTTTGTATTGTAAGGCTAGATGGAAGATTTTTTATTTATTGTTTTGCATTAGAGACGGTTGCTGAAACCTTCATCCTGATTTGCTCTGCTACAGGTTGTGTTGATTTTAGTGCTGTCAGTGTTAATCTTGTTAAAATGACGTTAACACCATAACCACATTAATGCAGCAAATCTCGGTTAGCGAGTTAATGCGGATCGCCCTGTGCGATCGCCCCGTGCGATTAACACTGACAGCTCTAGTTAATTTGTTAGTTTTTATCCTTATTGCTGTCACAGAAATAGCAAAATTAAGTCCTTTAGCTAGCACCTTCTTTTCAGGTTCAGTGAGGTTCCTGTCTGGAAAGTTCTTCACCCATTTATCTTGACTGTCCTTGGCTGTGGTGTCTTTCTGTTTTTGCCTGCCAAATTAAGTCAAATAGTTTGGTAATGAAAAATGTCCATGTCACCAATAACTTATTGTACTGCTCAGTTTAGTTATTGAGGTAAAAACAATTTAGTGCTTTTCACGCAATGATGACACGAAGTTGGACTGAGTATGACGTTTTTAAATTCCAAAACTTGACCTCTGACAGCAAGAAACACTTAAAGGGTTGCATTTTTTTACTTCCTGATGGTTTCCTGTGGTTCTCCTTTAGTTACTTTCTGCTTGGTGGTTTGTTGACCTAAATAATTATTGTTGATGAGTCTGTGAGTGCAAGCAAGACCGCTCCTTTAATCTATGTACAAGTACAATGCGGATAGCAACATATCCGTTGAAAAATATGCTTTGCAGGTATTGTTTTGGTCTTTTTGTGATAATATGAACACATTTTGGAGAAATCAACAATTACAATAAGTATAAATTAGTGGAAACTTTATTGCAAGATATATTGATATGCATGTTTCAACTCTGTGTGGGAGAGTTATCTGTAAAAGGATTTTCAGAGAGCATATTAAACATATCTAGTCTGTCTTGGTTCTGTTTCTTTAATGACTAACTGGTCAGAATTGCTTTGCTCAGGACTGCGTCACTTATTTGGAAATAAAACCAAAAGTATTTTAGATTTCATGTTTTCAGCAGTCAAACAGTTGATTTTGCTGAATGATCAACTTTAAAATGAAGCTAACGATGAATGTAAAAACATTAAACATGGAATCACTTAACATGTCGATTAAGATTTCAGGTAAAAAACTATAAACTTCTCTATGAAGTGGTAACCAAACTGTGTGACTGTCACAGTTTTGTGAGGTGTTCATTTAAGTTAATAAGAAACACAAAAAAACTAACACTGTATGTAGCTCACATACATGCATTGTGCAGGCATTTCACTCAGAAAAACCACACTGAGTTTCAAACTGCTAGTGTTCTCTCACTTCCGTCACATTAACATGACAAGAGACCAGTGAAACCACGGCGCTGTTGGCTGATGAAACTGTGCAGCAGTGACAGCAGGTCAGGTATTTAAGTCCCTTCATTATTGTCACTTTTAGTTTAGATTCTAGCACAGGTCTGAATCTAAAATCTAAATCTAAATTGATCAGTAGTTAGCAGTTATAAATAGTCGTATTGATGTGTAACTATAGTTTACTGACAAGCCTGATAAACTACTGTGAATATACTTTATATATCTATACAGATGAATCGTGCCCTAAAGGATAACCTTTTATATTTACATATGTGGCACTGTGTTGACTTTTTTCATAATTCATCTCCATAAATGTGTGGTTTTTTTTGTTTTTGTTTTGTTTTTTTCATGAATTTTACAATACTTCTTTATAATGAATGAGTTTTGCCCTTACTATCTTCTGCCTGCCCACTGGATGTGACAGCTGTGGACTGTATGCTCTCTGATCAGAAGTGAACAGCGTGCATTTTTGTGAAATGTTTCAGCAGTAAATCTTCTTATGAACAGAAACTGAATGTGGGCAGAAGGAAAACTCAAAAGTGACTTTGTAAAACTTTTTTTTCTTTTTCTAACTCTTCACAGCTGCATCATGATCAAAAGGTGAAGTATTTTATTTTGATTGCCTGTTTTTGTGGCATGGTTTGATTAAATTAACACTATTTATTAGTGAGATGCTTCAAAACTATTGTACAGGTCAGCAGCTGATGTATTTTTAAATCCTCTACTTTCCATTTGTATAAAGGTTTCTTTCTGTGAGTTTTGCTATTATCAGACACCATTGAAAGTTAGACTCCCCACCAAACAGCTGCTCGGGATTCTGCATCTAATGTTGTGCTGCGTTGTAGCCCCTCTGATGCTTATTGAATATCGTGTTGATAATTTCCACCTGTTTATATTTGATTGTAAATGTTACACATACTTCTAGAGTGTATCTACTAGCTTGCATACTTTTGCGCTCTTTTGTCTCCTTTACTGTGGCCACAGAGCAAAAAATCGAACACTGGTAGCACAGTCATTTTGTGGTTGACCACTGTAGGTCTAAAGATAGGTGAAGTGCAGCTTGTGAATGTCAGAGAGGAAAGCTGTGAACAAGTTTTGACTGTTCTAAGTAATTTATCTGTGATCAACACTGAGTAATTTGGTCTGTATAATAATATCATCATCATTATTATTATTATTATTATTATTGGCCATATACAAAGTATGTGGACAAAGACTATTGCCATCATAATATTAAAAAAAACCATGTGCTTCCTGTTCAGTATCAGTGAAATTACAGCTGCTGCTAACACACATGGATCAGGGATGTCTGATGTTTCTTCTGTTTCTCATATAAACAGTTTAAGTGTCTCACTTTGCATCATGTTCTTCCTGTTTGTCCACTGCTGTGAGTGCTGCAGGACCCAATCTGTAGTCACTACTTAAGATTCCAGCAGAATATAATGAATACCTGAATTATCAACTGCCTTTTTCCTCTCATCTATTAATGAATCATATCATTAATTATGTTCATTTGCAGATTAACTTAGTATTACTTATTAGTATTACAATCCTGCAGTAGTCCAGGTTCACAACAGTTACTGCAAAACAGCTCAACAGCTGTCAGTTATGACATTAGTTTTACAGCGTTATCTGTTAACACAGGGCAGGAAGACAGGATCGTGTAGATGTTTCTCATTGATGTAATCAGATTCATACAAAAGGGAACAATTTGGCTGGTCTGTTTTAGAGGAATAACCAGTGGCATATCACTGTAAGTTTGCTCTGTGGAAGTGAAAATGAATGAAAACATTCAGAGGTCAACATCAGACGTCAAGTTAAGAGAAGTGATCAACAGAGAGAGATAAACCATAGCTGTGATGTCATCTTGTTTTAAAATAGTGAGACTGATGAAAAAGTGATTTACTTTCTTATTTCTGAGTATTTAAATAATACATCTGATGTTACTATAAAATCAGGTCTAAGATAAAAATGTAACTACAATCACATATCATCTTGTCACAAGATGATAAATGTAAATGAAGTATTCATTACATCTAGTTTGTGAAACAAGGAACTTCCCCGCTTCAGTTTAAACATCACAGTTAGTTGTTTCCTGTGTCTCTGTTCACAACAAAGCTCAGAACCATAGAGTAAAACTATTTATAGATCTGTACTGCTGAGGATAAGCTGTAAGATCAGACTCAAGCAAAAAGCAACCCAAAAGGATGCTTTTATGAAACATGATAAAAAAAGAGAAACAAAGTATTTTTCTCATGAGAAAACAAACTGGCTGTGTCTATCTGCACATCTGACAGTGTGATGTTAAAAAGATGGAAATCACATCAGACCCCTATGGAAGCGTATCTGCCACCCAGGCAAAAGGAAAATAGAGCTATAACACGTTACAATGTGAAAACATCATAACAGAAAATGTTCTTACAATATAAATATTATTTTGTAATTATATTGTTTGAAAAATTGTCTGGAGATATGGGGTAATGCATATAAAACAAATACTCTTCCTATTTTCAAGTTACAAAAAAGAGCTATAAGAATTATAAATCAATCAAACTATATAGAACCAACTAACATTTTGTTTATTAATCTGAATACCCTAAAATTTTATGATTTAGTCGAATATAAAATGGCACAGATAATGTATAAAGCACAAAATAACTTGCTTTGCCGCAGTATTCAGAAGCTGTTTAAAGTCAGAGAGAGTCAATATGACTTAAGGGGAACAGATGTCTTTAAAAAAACAAGATAAGGACAAACATAAAGCAGAGATGTGTTTCTGTAGAGGAGTTAACCTGTGGAATAGTTATGACAGTGATTTAAAAGGTGTAGTTCATTTTCCTTGTTTAAAAACATGTTTAAAAATAGAGTATTAGAAAAATATATTAATCAAGAATGAAAAGAGCAAAAATAATAATTCTGAAACTCTTGATTGTTTTGCTTTGATGTAGTTACTTATCTAAGGTGGAAAGTTTTTTTTGTTTGTTTGTTTGTTTTGCTTTGCTTTGTTTTATTCTTTGCTTCGAGCCCTGTGTACAGGAGCTGCATGCAAAGATTTTTGTTAAAAGGGTTGGCATAATAAGCAAATGCTTCAGCCAATACCTTTGATTAGCCTTGTCTCATGATTTTTGCTTTGTGGTAATCTTTATTTTGTATTCTGTATTCACTGAGATATTTAAATGCTAATCAATAAAATCAATCAATCAAAAAAAAAAAAAGTTTTCACGTTTTAACATATCTTTTATTTTTTGAACATGTGTTTGCCTTAAAACATAGTGAAGTGGATGACAGTACAGATCAGAGTTCAAGAAAATGGCTCGTTTATCGGAATTAGTTAAGTTCTTTTTTATGCTTGAATTGAGGCATGGGGAGATTTTGTTATTACGTGATAGTTATGTATATTGTAATAACGTGACATTATGTTGTACAAACATGAAAAGTATATTGTTAGAACAATAAAGTTTTCACGCTATATCGTGATATAGCTCGATTTTTCTTTTGCCTGGGTGGCAGCTCTACACTTCCATAGTCCACAATTAAAACACACTGTACAGCAGTCATCAGAGGGCAGGCTACATTATGAGTTTTAGTACTGCTAATTAGAGCCATCCTCTTAAAATGATGCCAAGAACAAGCATGTAGTAGACACACAGGTCTACATGTGGATGTCACACTTTTTATGGATGTAATAGGTTGCATTAAACTGCAGTACCAGCAGAGGGAGACATTCTATTTCAAGCCAACATGAAAACAGTCATGGGAAAACATTTAGAGAAACATTATTAACACTTTGCATTTGCATCCAAATACATATCTGCTACCTAGCTTGATCATTTCTTGCATAGACTGGTATGTACTTCATACCTTCCTTGGTCACTAGTGATTTGTTGACTTTAAGTCTATATTTCACCCCCTGCTGGCACTGCAACTTCTGCATGTGTGTCCATTTCCTGCAGGAGAGGCAAATCGTCACATCCACATGGTGGGCCAGTATGTCTATCACATGCTTTGTTGTTATATCAGATTGCACTTTGATGGAGAAAAAAATGATTATATAAATGAGTGTGTGAATAATTGAGACTTATTGTATAAAGTGCTTTGAGTCTTCAGGTAGGATAGAAAAGATATATATAGAACCAATGCATTTACCATTTACATTTGACCTGTAGCCTGAGTCGTTATGACATGCAATATAAACTCATTCTTGTACAGCTCTTCTCTGCTAGACTTGAACACTCAAAATGTAAAATGTACTGAATTTTGTGGGAAGGCTTCAAACCCATTAAAATTCATCAATTAATAATCCATTTTCAAATTTAATTGGCTACAAGACGTAAAAAAAAAATTAACAATGGGTCATGACAGTAGGTCCAGGACCCTGGGCACACTGTTCACTTTACATCAAGGACATGCTGGCAGGACATAATAGCCCATCAAATCTTACTTACATTTAGTCTGACTTCTCTTTCTTCAAAGTGGAACACTTTGAGATTATCTGTGGATCAGAGAGCTGCAGGACTGGGGTGATGGGGAATTCTCTTCTGGCATTTATCTGTGAGTACATGGATTTTCTCTGTTTGTGTTCAACTAATTGAGAAAAAAAATCTTTCTGTTTCTTTGAGAGTTTGATTGGATCCAGTTGGGGTTTTTTGTTATTAATTTTGTTTTTAAAATCCATACAATTGTTTATGCAAAATATTACCTGATTATTTGACTTAGTTTAGTTACAGTTTTTTTTTTAAGTTACTCAGACTTTCTTTTAATTATTTATTATTTCACATATTGCCTGTCAGTTATGTTTTTGTGATTTTTCCAGGCTGTTTATCATCACATATTATATGAGTACAAACATTTTGATGGGACATCTGAAAAATCTGTTAATGATTTAAATTTTCTGTCAGGTTGGTAATGTGTGGATATTAATCTTTGTTGTAGTGCTCTGTACATTCTTCTCTGGAAATGCAGAAGGTGAGAAATTGTTCTCTTTGTTTCCTGTTTGTGTGATGTGTTTAGTACTTGCCTTTTCCCAGCTCCTTTTTGTCTTATATCTGATAAAATTATACAGTTTTTTATATATTTTATTATGTATGTAACATTTGGATGTTACATACATGTTGTTAAACTCACCCATGAGGCTGATTCTCTGTTTTGTAGTTTTTGCCTTCATGTGGATCAGTTTTATTTTCGTGAACTAATCTGATCATCTCAGCAGGTTTAGATAGCAATCCAGAAGAACCCACTGCTGAGAAGACGAGAACAACCATAAACACAGACAGTTATCATAATCTTCTTTGAAATAATTATCTCACAAATTCACTTTTAAAAGTCTCTGAAACTTAAATTGAAAATTTTAGATTAATATGTCAAACTATAGCCTCCATATACGTCCATGTGTTGCAATCTTATGACTCCAGTGTGAGTCATGTTTTAATTTGTAATAGATATTCAGTGACATTCATTTTAATTTATATATGTATTTATTAATTTTTATTTGATTGCATTTTTGTTTTCATTTTTAAGTTAGAGAACTTAAAGTGAAGATCACTCTCATAGCGAACAGAACAACCATACCAGCAGGGGGCAGTGTGACACTGACCTGTGATCTGAAGGAGCGTTCTGACTTATTATATCAGTGGTTCAGAGAAACCTTACCTGGAAACAAGATCACACTAGATGATCAGTTTACTAGAGTGATCAGTATCTCTAAAGAAGGCATCTACACCTGCAGAGGATGGAGAAGAGACCCAGATTTAATCACAACAGAAAGTGATCCTGTCACTATTCTGAAAACTGGTGAGTTTAAAATGTCTTTTAGAGTAAAATATTCTTAATTGTGTGTGAAGTGTTGATGGTATCCATTTTTTAGACCGGCATTTGAAACACTAATAAAGATTCAAACACAATATTTAAATGATATAACATCAGGAGCTCCTCTCATTTCTATAAAGAAGATTATTTTACATTTTTATTCCTATGTTAACTGGGAATGTAACAAACATGAGGTGAAGCACAGAAAGAATGGATACATAATCATGAAATAAATCAAAACTGCTTAATAAATTAAATTTATTAAGTACATATGTTATTGGTGGCAGAATGAATATCTAATTGCTATATTTCATTCATTTTTGGTAAGATTTCAGGTTGCATAGACAGCAACTCCAGACTCTCTCTCTTTTTTTTAGTTAGCTTTTATGAATGCCACCTAGACAGAAAACATTTCTCCAAGCAGATACAGACTCCATGTCATCAGCCTTCATTAGAATGCTTTTGAAGCTCAGTTACAGGTGCAAAATGCTATTGACACACTCTGGGATGTCACTCACTGCTCTGTGGAGGGCTCTGCTGACTAGAAGTTTGCAGGCAGCTCAGGACAACAGTTTTACTCACTGTGCAAACAGAAAGGAGAGACACCATGGAGGCTCTTAAAATATCAGCAATGTAAAGAGGAATGTACAGAGATGCGAGTTTGATAAGAGAATGATAAATCAGTGAAATCTTTACTCTGTTAAACAGTCTAATGTGTCACATGCAAGACTACTGATTTCTGTTTGGTGTTTGTGGATAAATTAGCCAATTCAGTAAGTGTGATCTGTATTGTAAGAAATGTATTTCTGAGGTAATAGACCCTGTGCATGAGAAAATGCTAACTTCCTGTTTTAAGACCAGAAGTAGGGTTGTACATTTTCGGTCACTTTATTTTGCGGTCAATAGCTACTGTGAAGATAGACTCCAAAAGTCATGTCCAAAATATGAAAATGGAAAGATCGTGTTAAGTTACAAAGAGCAGAAGGTGGGAACACTCACCATTGTTGTGTCATAAAAAAGTCAAATGATCAATTTTGACGTTTGAAGAGGTAGATCGAACGTTTGTTTACATCACTCAACACAAGCAGAACTGCATTACAAAATCAGAAGACACATCGTCCACATTTAGAAGCACATCTCTGTATAGTGATAGTTCTTATGATTTCTACAGGCAAATGTTCAGCATTCAAACTACAGGTGAACAATAGTCAAAGACAGATATTTCCCCCGTTATGTCGATACCAGCTAGTTAAGTACACACCTACACAGCATGTCAACACATCGTAAAAAAAAGCCACAGGATATAAAAAAAATATAAGTGAATGATTGCTGGTAAGGGTCTCTATGTATTAGTATTTATGAAGGGTATGTTGTGACTTACCTTCACAATTATAGAAATACTGAGAAATATAAAATTTAATTCCTTTCTCTCTTTTGCTCTGAGATAAGTCGATGAACATCATCTACAGATATATCTGTGAAGGTTCTCAGTCATCCAGGTCATCGTAGTCTAAGGAGCTTGGAAAGAAAAGCTTCTTCAAAAAAGAGAATCTTCTTCAGTTCATTTCAGAACTGAAAAAGCTTCTCGGATGAGAGGTGAAACGTCTTCAAGCCACTCAAAGAAGTCCAGACGCTTTTCTTTCCAAGCTAATTAGAAATCTACAGATATATTCGGTAAATGCCCACGACATCTTGAGAAATGTAAATTGCCGCTTGATTCAACCATTTAGTTGACTTGTTTTGGAAAACCCGACTGTAAACAAGACACGAATATCACACCGGAAACGAAGCACTCTACAGGAGTTTCCCCACTGGAAGTAGCATATGCTGAGGCACACGTAGTATAATAATGATTTAACAATTTATATCTTCAACAGCAAGTAAACCTAGAGCCACACTGACAATACATTATGCATGTAGAAGAACTGCATGGGCTATCTATAAACCTTTTCTTGTTACTGAAAAGCAAATCATACGTATAAATTTACTGCTCTACACAGAAAAGTAAATAAAAATTCAATAAAATACAATAAAACATAAAAATAACATAATCATTCTAGATCACTGCGTCTAAGTTTTAACTTAAATATAATAATATAATAAGTTTTGTTTTCAAAATTTCAGCTTGCAGAGGAACCAACACAGAGTTAGCAACAGCTTAACAGAATGTTAAAATAGTTAAACAGCTGAGTGTCTGCACATTGAATTAATCCTAATATTATTTTTTAAGATTCCTGCACAAAAACATCAATCACATAATTATGATGAAAAGCTGCTCCTGAAAACAGTGGTGTTTTTATTTGTTTGTTGAACAGTTTTGGCTGCTGTGAAACTGCAGCACAGCTGGTCTCAGATATTCACTGGTGAGACAATCACTCTCAGATGTGAGATTCAGGGAGGTGAAGGAAAGGTGTGGAAATATGAATGGACAGCACCCAACACAAACAGCCCTCCAACATCCAGTGAATACAGGATCAGCAGAGTTTCAGTGTCCCACAGTGGAGACTACAGATGTCGGGGTAGCAGTGACTATCTCTTAACAGGATGGAATGATGCCTTCACACTGACAGTTTCATGTAAGTTGGACCATGATTCATGCTGACATTTAATGTTTTAATGTTTACATCTGTCTTAACAGGAAAACTCCAACAATGATCCAGCTGTCTGCAGGCAGCTCAGGACAACAGTTTTTCTCACTGTGCAAACAGAAAGCAGAGACACCATGGAGGCTCTTAAAATATCAGCAATTTAAAGAGGAATGTACAGAGATGACAGTTTGATAAGAGAATGATAAATCAGTGAAATCTTTACTTTGTTAAACAGTCTAATGTGTCACATGCAGGGCAATCATTCATTTCTGGTTGCTGTTAAGTTTGTGTTTCAGAGGTTGTAGCACATACCAACTGTTTTATAGAGGTTTTTGAATTTATTTATAAAAACATGCACAACACAAAGACAAATAATGTACTGTGAACACAATTTAGTATTAGACTAATATAAGCAGAAGGATAAGCAGAGGAGAATGGATGGATGGAAAAATATAAATTAACTAAGAAATGATATCATGACTTAGCTCACCACAGTAACTTTTGGGTTTTAGAGTTTTAATGGACGTAAAACAAAACGCAGCTTAAGGCTTAATAGTGAATGTGACAATGATATGAGTATTATGTGCAAAAATAGTACAGTTCAAAGTTTAAATTGCTCTGATTCAGTCGTTTACTTTTGTTCTTTTTCTAAACTGAACTGCAGATAAACCAAAGGCCAAACTGAGAGCTGATAACACAGCTGTTCCAGTAGGGGGCAGTGTGACCCTGACCTGCTCTGTGAACCCATCATCATCATCTGGATGGAAATACTACTGGTACAGAGATGAGAAATCCTCTGAAGCCCTGACCACACAAGATGCAGTTTTCCACTCAAATGGACAAATCAGTGTCTCACAGGAAGGACTCTACAGGTGCAGAGGAGGAAGAGGAAACCCAGTTTACTACACAGAGGACAGCCAGTCAGTCAGGATTGGGAAAACTGGTGAGTTCAACATGAATTTAGATAAACTCCTGATTAAGGAGGAAGATGAAGAACAAAAGGCATTAACATTTTTGACATTCATGTGTTTTTATTGTACTTTCTTGAACAGTAACAGCCTCAAACAGACCTGTTGTGACTCTGTATCCAAACTGGTCTGAGATATACAGAGGAGAGACGATCACTGTCAGATGTGAGATCCATGGAGGAGACACTGAGTGGGATTATGAGTGGGAAACAAACAGCAGGATAAAAGCTCCAAATCAAAATGAATACAGGATTAGATCTGCTTCATCATCCAACAGTGGAAACTATCGCTGTAAGGGCAGAATGAAAAGTTCACAGCATAAAACAACAGAGTGGAGTGATTCAGTCACACTGACAGTTTCTGACAGTAAGTAGAGTCATAGTTCATTTAACCTGGAAATAGAAACAGTTTGTAAAAATGTGTTTTATTAGTACATGTTGAGATATTTGACATGTTTAGATAGTCTCACTCTTAAAGTTCATCATAAATATTTGTGAGTCAACATTTTAGTGACATTGAATTCAGAGTTAAGAGACGAAACATTGAGAGAAAATCTTTGTTGAACAGATAAACCCCGTCCTGTCCTCACTGTGTCTCCATCATGGCTGAGTCCTGGAGCCTCAGTAACTCTGAACTGTGAGGTTGAACATCCGTCTGCAGGATGGAGCTTCTACTGGTATAAAGCTGTTCCTGATCTATCAGAGAAATCCTCCAGTTATGAGCTGCTACCTGATGGCAGTGGGACTGCACAGGACTCCTACATCATTCATGGACAGACACACACAGCAGGATATGTGTGCAGAGCTGGAAGAGGAGACCCAGAGTATCACACTGATCACAGTCAACCAAAGTTTGTCTGGTCTGCAGGTCAGTTTGTTTCTCTTATAACCAGTGCAGCTGATGTTTACCTTTAAAGGTCCCCCAAAGGAGAATTAAATCTTTTCATTTTGTGATTAAGCCAAACTGAATTTCATTTCTACATTTGTTTGACTTTGAACTAGTGTGTAGAATGTCAGAAAGAAAAGAAAGTTAGGAAGTTTTACAATTTAAATAATGTCTTTACTGTAAGTTTGTTCTAAATCATTAAACTCGGCAAGGTTTAGTAATGCTAATTATTTTCACTTAGTAAACAGACAGGATGTACATAGTTAAAAGTGCATGTACAGATAAAACAGTAAAATATGGGAAATGAAATAAATAAAGCAGTCACGGCAGTTATTGGGCTCTAAGAAATATGACTAAAAAACTGACAGATGAAAAGTTTTCATGTTGCTATTGTTTTAATTCTAACATGTAACAACCACAACCACTACTACTATAACAAGTTACTCTCTAATATGAGTAATTAAGTAACATACAAAAAGTATATGCATATGCATGACTTTTTTGAGTAATAACCAGTGTTGGGGAGTAACAGAGTACATGTACCGGCATTACGTATTTAAAATACTCTTCACTGCATGTTGTTTTCAGATGTTCATTCATTCAGAACATTCATCATGTTCTTTGGTTACTTTTTTCCCCTTGATGTTAATCATTACCTCATAGTGTTTCCCCACTACACTGTATGTAAGTAAATCTGTCTGTCAAAAACAGACAAAAGTGGGACATTTAGGCAATTTTAAGTCCTATTTTAGCTCCATCTTTATAAGTGAATAAGCAGTAAATGTCATGAAAAAAATTTGAAAAATACGTTTTCATAATTCTGCTAGAGGTGGGTTCTCCATTTTAGAGTTTTCAAATTAGCAAATAGTCCTTTTTAACATATATACCAAAAAAATATATAAAGTAAAATAAAAAAAATTGTAAGCTCAACAGACAACCAGCAAAGCAGAGTACACTTAAGATAAGACCTCATGTTCCTCTTTTCCTGTGTGAATGTGTTTGATCTGTGCTACTGCATAAACAGAAGCAGCTGATGAGTAGATAGATTTGATTTGGAAACAGCCCGTGTCTTATGACATTAACGTTTCATGTCTAAGGCACTATATATTTTATACGAGGCTGTATATTTGTTAGAAACTTCCTTTTACCATAGTTCTTATACACAGAAAACTAGGTATTAAATCATCGGATTCCTTATGGTGACCTTCAGCTTTTTGTCTATAGTCCAACAGCTGACAAACAGCTTCTAACTGGAACATCACTGATTGTTTCACAGATGATGGTAATGGTCCTATCCTGGTGAGTCCTGTTCATCCTGTGACTGAGGGAGCTTCTGTTAGTCTGAGCTGCAGTTTGAGAACACAAAAAATACTTTCCAATGTGTTTTTCTATCACAATGACAAACTTATTCAAAATGATACCCGAGGGGAGCTGAAGATCTCTGCAGTGTCAAAGTCTGATGAAGGTTTCTACAAGTGTCAGTACTCAGGAAGAGAGTCAGCACAGAGCTGGATGTCAGTTAAAGGTGAGCAGGATCAAAACAGTTGATGGATTTGTGTAATGATTATTATGGTCACCATAGAGTATATTAATGAGTATGAGTATTGTCTTGTTTTTCACCTGACTCTACTTTTTTAAGAATATTTTTTGAAAAATTTCTAACATAAAGTCTCTTACAGCTTACTGTTTATGTTTACAATCACAGTAGCTCCATCAGGACCTAAAAGGTTTCCTGCGTGGTTGGTTGTTGGACTGGTTTGTGGAGTGTCTCTTCTCATTATTCTCCTGCTCTTAATGTATCGCTATAGAAAGTTGAAGGGTGAGACATTTTTACAAATACACCAACATATAATGATGTCATGGCACAAAATAGAAGTAAAACAATTTGCACTGACAGAATCAATCATTCTCTTTTAACAGATTTATGCTTCACTGGGTTGGTATAAATCTCTACATTCCTATTTTCACTTTAAACATTCAGCACTATTTTTCTTACTGTACCAAATTTACTGTATTTTGTTATTATCTGTGCATTTGTTATGTTTTCATTAGACCGATCCAGTCGGACATCAACAGTCAAGACTCCACCAGAAATCATGGAGTCAATCAGAATGAAATACAGGGTGAATACAAATCCCTTCACCCTGGTGAGTCATAAAACCAAACTTTAGCATTAATAATACTTTTGAAGTCTTCATAAACCCCCAGGAGTTCTGGTCAACTGGTTAACGCAAAACCCCAATTAATTCAAATGAAATTAATTTGGTGTCTTTGTATTAAAAAAATGTAATTGCTGTAATACATTAAACTCTAACATCATACTCTGACCTTGGCTTTTTTTAAGGTGAATATGAACTCTATGAAACAGTCCATCACTCAGAAGACACTGCAAATGGTGCAAATGGTACAAATGGTACACGGTATCTTTTGAATAGCACACAACTGTTGGAAATAGAAATAATTATTAAGTATTGAAATGATACTCTGACCCTGTCTTTTTAATTTATTTTTTGTCAAGGTGATCGTCACATCTACGAAACAATCCAAGACCTGGAAGATACTGCAAATGGTACACATTACCTTTTGAATATCACAGAGTAGTTACCACAGGTGGCAAAAGTACAGGAATTTTGTACTTAAGTAGAAGTACAGATACTAGTGTTGAAAAATACTCCAGGAAAAGTTGAAGTACTGACTCAGTGTCTTTACTCAAGCAGCTCTTTGAAGAACATTTCTACCACCTATTTTTATGCAAAGCTAAAAACTGAACCTTGTGCTGTGTTAATGTAAAAATACAATAATGTTAGTAGATGGGAATACAAAGTTTATTTCAATCTGAATTTTAATTCTAATAAAGGAATCACAGCTCACAGTAATTTCTATTGAGAGCTCGAATAGATTTTCTTAATTGAACAAAATGTTGGCAGATGTTTTATAAATTGTTCAGCTGATTTCTATCTTTTACACTGTACACTGTTTATGTTTTCTTATATTATACACTATACAGCCATCATCTGCTTAATTTCAAATTCATCTCTATTAACCTTTATGTAACCTCTCTGACAATGAGCACCAGTCACACACTGTTCTTTACTATAAATCCATCACAATACACTAAACTAACCTGTTTAATCTGCACTAAACTGCATCCTTTAAACAATACAGTTAGTTACCTCAGTTTGTTTGAAGCAGGTTTCACAATCTGAATAACATAACTTCATATGTACAGACCTGATGTCTGATTTAAAAACATGAACACTTACATGTAAGCTTTAAATTTCCAGTTTATTAAAATTTCACTGAGCAGTCCTTACCTTTAAATCTAACCCTTCTTCTGATAAATACGATGCATTTGAAATTATCTGACACTTAAAAACTTCTGATAAAGTGCCAAAAAAACATAAAAAATAAAGATAAAAAACACCAGCCCACTGTAACCCCTGACTATGGCACATGGTTTTGCCTCTTAAAAAATACAAAAACCAAATTTCCTTTAATGTGGTACTGTGAAGGCCTGCACTGATGAAATAATAACTCCCCTGAAGGTGTCTATTCTGGTGGCCGCTAGTGATGGGATTTCCGACTCTTTTTAGAGAACAACCTGAAGAGCCGGTTGGAAGCCGAAAGAGCCGGCTCTTTCGGCTCGGCTCACTAAAAAGAGCCGGCTCTTTCGGCTTCCAGCCGGCTCTTCAGGTTGTTTTGTTTCTTTAATTAATTTATTATTAACAACAATATAAAATTATGCACAAAAGGAATTACTAATGTAAATAAAAAGGTGGTTTTATTTATATATGTTTATATATAAATATACAGTCGTGGCCAAGTTTTGAGAATCACATAAATATTGGAAATTGGAAAAGTTGCTGCTTAAGTTTCTATAATAGCAATTTGCATACACTCCAGAATATTATGAAGAGTGATCAGATGAATTGCATAGTCCTTCTTTGCCATGAAAATTAACTTAATCCCAAAAAACCCTTTCCACTGCATTTCATTGCTGACATTAAAGGACCTGCTGAGATCATTTCCGTAATCGTCTTGTTAACTCAGGTGAGAATGTTGACGAGCACAAGGCTGGAGATCATTATGTCAGGCTGATTGGGTTAGAATGGCAGACTTGACATGTTAAAAGGAGGGTGATGCTTGAAATCATGGCCGCCAGTTCGGCCACCATTCGGGCCAGCTCCTCGCCTTGCCGGCCCGGCCGTGGGTCTGTCATGCCCCCCATCCTGGGTTTCGGCACCACTGTAAACATACATGGCAGACCCAGTGGCATTTTGATCATTTTTATTAATACTTTGACAGTTGCTGGACCCACACAGAGCTGCAGCTCTCCCGCTGCCAGCTCAGCATAACAACCACCACATTCGCCAAAAACTCTGAACTTTTAAGCCGACGAGGCGTGATTGCAGATGCCGCTCAGGTGGGTCAATCGCACCCGCAGCAGCACCGCAAACCACGCCCCGCCACAGAGCTGTATAAACATTTGAATTAAAAACCGTAATTCAGATGATAATTTTTATAATCCTCTAACTATAAAAATTTACATTTCAGTGGAAGATGAATCACCTGAAGCCACATACTCTCTTATTGAGGTTAAAGACTTTGGGATGGAGAGTGAGTATCCAACATGTGCAATTTAAAATGATAAAGAAAGATAAAATACATTTAAGAATCTAGTTAAGAAAGGTTTTGACCTGCAGCACTGAAATATGCATGAATTATTTTATTTTGCTCATTCATCTGATTATCTTAACAGGGAAGCATCATAAACCACATAAGAGTACGTTTTATACTGATGTAAATACAGTGTTGGGAAGGTTACTTTTAAAATGTATTCCATTACAGAATACTGAATACATGCTCCAAAATGTATTCTGTAACGTATTCCGTTACGTTACTCAATGAGAGTAACATATTCTGAATACTCTGGATTACTTAATATATTATCATGCTGTTTACAACTACGTGAATGTACAATTGCTGTGATTTATTACTGTTACTGAAGGTCCGCGGCTGCGAACCGTAGTAAAGGGACCTCTGGCTAATACGGTGGGTTCCGTGTCGGGCTGGTAGCCGAAAACTAGCTTTACTTTGTTGTCTGGGTCAACTTTGCTTGCCAAAGACAGAGAGAGGCGTTGAAAGGCTGCTCCAACAGAACTTATTTTTTCCGGAGGAAAACACGAACACAGTGTACAGTCGAGTCTTAGTAGCTTACTTACAAATGGGCTCGTCAGGCACTCTTCTTGGCTGCAGTGGTTATTATTATATTTACATGCTTCCAGCTCCCGTTTTGCTCCGTGACAGCTCGGACTTTTCCTTTCTCTCCCTCCCTCGCTCACAGACACATAACGTATATGGCAGTCCATTCTCCCTGCAGCACGGACTACACTGCCCATGAGGCTACATTCTTTAGGGCCATGACTGTAGCATTCTGCCTATTAGCTTAGCACAACAACAACAACAAAAAAGCGCTCTCTCACCCAGGAAACACGCAGAGAGAGTCACCCTGTAACCATGGCAACCGTAACGCGCCTGGAACAACCGAACATAGCTGTCAAACAAACCCAAACAGTCCTGACCCGCGACAATATGAAACAGGGAAGTACCGCCGTGTAATCCATTTATTTCAACAAAGTAACTGTATTCTGAATACCACCTTTTTAAACGGTAACTGTAACGGAATACAGTTACTCATATTTTGTATTCTAAATACGTAACGGCGGTACATGTATTCCGTTACTCCCCAACACTGTGTAAATACAGGAACTGCAGGTAAACTCACAACAGTCATGCACTGAAATGTCTCATTACATTCACAATATTCATTGACAAGATTAAATGGCCTCACCACATAACATCCTTACTTTTTGTCTTTTTGTGTTTGCCTTACAGGTCAGTGAAGAGAGATGCAGCTGCAGAGCCAAAGAGAAGCATAATATAATCATACTATAATGATCAGAGCATATGCATGATATATATGTTCCTTACATCCTCTGAGTGAGACACTCTTGATAAAACTTTCCATAAGCATTGAATAGGGCACTGTGAGTTGTCCATGCATATGTAAATATTTTACACAAGTCTCAGAATCGTATATAATTGTATATTTGACAGTTCGACTGACCAATAATGGAATATCAGATTAGAGTGGCATGTCTAATTTAATGTATTTTAGCATCATATTATAGCATATCATTGTATCTTGTATATCATAGCATATAAATATTTCTAGTTCCTGTCTCCAGTGCAGGGTACACGGATTTGCTAGGACGTAATAATATAGACCCAAAACTCTGTTTTTAAATGAGGGCACCAATACATTTTTGTACAGTATGACATATTATACATCATGTTAAAATAAATAAATGGTGTGACTAATGCTGTATGGAGTTGAATTTTGCACAGTTTTGAGAAGTTTATTCTTCTTTGGATTTTTTTTATTTCCAATCTGTCAGCAGTATTTTTGTTGCATCATGCTGCTGTATATCATATCTGTAAACTATAGCTATGAAACCCAATAACACTGAGGTTTATAAATATGATAAATCGTCAGAGTAACAGCCATCACTGGGGGGCATTGCACTGTTAATCGTGAGATTTCCAAATCAACTGTGCTCTATTGAACTGCTTGCAGTGGTGGTTTTTGATATGAGTGACAGCGGCCATTGGCCAGGGCTTTTCCTGGGTTACAGTTACAATTTCTCCAAGAAGAAATTGTAAAAACTGTAACAGTAGCAGACTAAACTATTTAAACAACACAATATGTTGCAGAATTTAGAAATTTAAGAAATAGCATAATATATAAAGATCACTTAATTATAAATATCAAGAATTAGCAGAAGTAATTATAAATAAATATCAAGAAAACTGACAAGAATATTACACAGTAGAAAAGAGTGTGTGTAAAAAGGGTGTAACTGTTCTCAGTGGGATCAGTGGGTTTTGGTCAGTGATTGTTGATCAATGGTCATGGGAATTTGCATAATTATGATTAAGGAACTGACCTCACAGCCCATTGTTCCTTCAGTGGGCTGGTTTCAGTCATTATGCAAATGTACTGGTTATAAGGTTTGGGGAAACCTGCAGTCAGCTGAGACTGAAGAAGTCACTTGGATGAGTGACGAAACGTTTCTCCCACAAAACGCTACGTCCAGATGAACAGATTCAACTTTTGGAGATTTACTTTCCTGGATGATTGAGAATGCATCAAGACGGTGTAACTATTGCAGTATTTACAGTGTATTAGGTGCAGGAGTTGTACAGGGAGATGGGCAGGAATGATTTCCTGTGTCGTTCAGTGGTGCTTTTTGGTAATCTCAGTCTCTCACTGAACGTGCTCCTGTGACTAGCCACTACATCATGGAGTGGGTGGGAGGTATTATCCATGATTGTCCCTATCTTGGACGACATCCGCCTCTGTTCGCCCAGGGCACCAAAGTGGCTAGGACTGCCCCTGACTGCTTGCATACTTTTAATGCTGCTTTCAGTTTTAGTTAAATGTCAAACACGTAGCATAGATCCTATAAGAAACTATTAACTCTAGCATGGCACAATTAACACTTCTCTTGCTACAACTGAATATGTATAAAAAAGATTGATGATGAAACTACATTCTTGTTTATTCACCACTTACCTAACCCATACTGCTGTTTGTTTGTATGTGACTTGTAAAAAGAATTACAAAATCTGGTTACTACAGATGTGTTCTCAGTGGAAACTATTTTTTTTGTGAAATAGATGTTGGATTTCATTTAGTGTGACACTTTATGTAGTCTGAGATTGTTTAACTTTGAACTTTTCCCATGAGCCTCGGGAACTGGCCCACTGTGAGCTTAAAGAAAACAAATTTCTGTGAATACACCGTCAGAGCTACTTTTAAGGACACATGTTAGCTCAAAGAGGAAGCAGAACCTCATTTGCCTCACATGCACTTCTGTTTCAAAACACAATTTCTCTTTTCCTCAAGCTCACCCACATCCTGCACACCATGATGACCGACCTTAAAACCAGAATTTCACCACATGGATAAGACGTAAAAAAGATTGTGTGGTTGTAAAATCAGACACCTAAACACAAACTCTTGAAGCAAACTGCAAAAAGCACTGTTATTTCCGCTGGCCCAAGCCAAAAAAACAAAACAAAAAATCTTTACAAAAAGATTTGTCATATCACTGAGACCGAACTCTATCATCTAAGATGACAATGCTCACTTCCACACAAAAGGTTTATCAAAGTACCTCCAGAATTTGGGAGTGGGGAGGATGAAATGGCAGTCCTGACCTCAACCCCACTGAATACTTGTGGGGCCAGCTTAGGGAAAATATTCTGTGAACTGTGGCATTAAAATAACACATAACTTCATACATCATACCAAATGTCAAACATAATGGCAACAATGTGATTATCTGAAACTGGTTTACTACTTCAGGACCTGGATGACTTTCCTTAACTGATGGAACCATGACTGCTGCCATCTAGTTGTACTGTTCAAAATTATACATGTGCAAGACACTGTTAATAATGTCTTTTTTTTTTTTTAAAAAAAGGTTGTGCTGATGAACAGAGGTTCAGATAGGAAGAAGTGTGGAAGATGTGGTTAGTCTTTCATCTAGGTTAAATTATTCTTTTCCTATTTGTAATAAAATTTTTAGTAAAAATTCTATGGCTGAGAATCCTTCACAGGATCACAGAGATGAGGTGACTGATTTTCTCTGACTTGCACATTGCTATGCTAGGAAACTGGTATAGCACACAATTAAAGAGTTTGTGTAAGCTGTGCAATTATAAAATTACTGTGATTATCATTATAATCAATGATGACATCGTTATTTCAGGTAAAAGGTGATTATGACAGCATCTCATCTCTGATTCAGCTCAAAGTCATTAGCAAAACAAGTGAGTGCACAAAATGGGATATTAAAAAAGCATATGATCACTAATAACAACAGAGGTGTTTGTTTTGAAATGCTTTCATTCATTACAACCTCAATGTGGTGACTCAGAGGAGAAATAATATAATGTAAACCCAGATTTAGCCACAGCTATGAAATCTTAAAAACAGCTCTTTATCTTGTGTTTAAATTAAAGTAAAAAATGAAACATAATTCACAGCCCTTTAAGTGAGTCGACAGTGCAACTTGAGAATTAACGAATGAAAGACACCAGTATAGAAAATCACTGAGGGCTAATTTGAAGAGTGGAACCTGCATTGAAAAAAAAAAGATGAATGGGAGGAAGTGAAACTAAATGCAAGGCACAAGAGACAAAATACTATCAAAATAAAACAGGATGTGAACAATATCATATGCAGCAACAATAACTGAACAACAACAGAAGACAAATGAGGATAAAATGATGACCCAGCCAACCAGAAGGTGAGGTGGATGCTGCAGTCTTTTTTCAGCTAAACTTATGTCTGACTTTTGTTCCTGTTAATTTAGAAATGCAGGTTTTGAGTTTAGTTTTATAGTTTGTTATTTATTCTAGGTTCATTTTGTTTATGAATATTTTTAATCTTCCTAGAATCAGTTGTATAAGATGGTTTTTGAGATTTGTAGTATTGTTTATCTTTTGGTGTTTCCTTATTGGGTTCCTGTTTGAGTCTTTTAGCTCTTGTTAGTTTGATGTCTTGCTTTGGCAGTCTAATATTTGTGGAGTTTTTTTATTTGAGTTTCATACATTGTTCTTTCTTCTCTTGTTTTTTGTTGTGTGGGTTTTGTGCTCTCGTTGTATTTAGTTCCCAGTGGCTTACTTAAAGTGTTGCATTTTTTAACCTCCTTATGGTTTCCTGTGGTTTTCCTTTAGTTATTTTCTGCTCGGTGGTTTGTTGACCTAAATGATTATTCTAGATGCTTCTGTGAGTGCAAGCAAGAGTGGCCATTTAATCTATGTACCAGTACAATGTTAACAGCAACATATCAGTGGAAAAATATACTTTGGAGATGTTGTTTCTGTGTTATTGATAAAATATGAACACATTTTGCAGACTTCTTATTTCAAATATAGAATAAATATAAATTGGTGGAAACTTTATTGCAAAAAAACTAATTGATATTCGTGTTTCAGTTCTGTTGGAGCATTTATTTAAAAGGATTTTCAGAGAGGGTACTAAAGACATCTAGATTGTCTTGGTTCTGAGTCTTTAATGACTGACTGGTCAGAATTGCTTTGCTCAGTTAGAATTGCTCAGGACTGCGTCACTTATTTGGAAATATAACCAAGCTGGTTTTAGATTTCATGGTTTCAGCAGTCAAACAGTGGATTTTTCTGAATGATCAACTTTATAAAGAAAGTACCAATGACTGTAAAAACATAAAATGTGGAATCAGTGAACTTGTAAATTTAGATTTCAGTTAAAAAACTGTAGACTTCTCTATAAAGCTGTAACCAAACTGTGTGAATGTCACATTTTTATGAGGTGTTCCTTTAAGTTCATAAAAAAAGGTTACACTATATGTAGTTCTAACACGTTCTCATCCCAAAACGTAACATTTTACGCTATGTGATAAGTCGTTGGTATGTTACGCGTCCGGAATGAGAACGGTCTCATAGTTCACATACAGGCAGTCTGCAGGCGTTTTACACAGAAACACCACACTGAGTTTCAATTTGCTAGTATTCTTGTTATCTTCCATCACATTAACATGACAAGAGACCAGTGAAACCACAGCACTGTTAGCTGATGAAACTGTGCAGCAGGGGCAGCAGCAGCAGTTCAGGTATTTGAGTCCCCTCATTATCGTCACTCTTAGTTTGGATTCTAACACAGACCTGAATATAAAATCTAAATCTAAACTGATCAGTAGTTAGCAGTTTATAAATATTTATATTGATGTGCAACTGTAGTTTACTGACAAGCCTGATAAACTACCGTGAGTATACTGTATATATGTATAATCCTTTTTTAGCAGCTCTAAACTAAACCAAGGCTTACGCTAAGGCTAAACTTTTATACTTGCATATGTGTCACTGTGTGGATATTTTCATAAGTTGTCCTCCTCCTTGTGTTTAATGCATTGGACAAGGTCGACGTGTTGTTTCCAAATGTGTGTGTGTGTGTGTGTGTATATATACGTGTATATATATATATATATATATATATGTATATGTACATATATACATATATATATATATATATATATATATATATATATATATATATATATATATATATATATATATATATATATATATATATACATATATATATATATATACATATATACATATACATATATATACATATATATACATATATGCACTATATATATACTGATACACACTACCAGGCTATACAGCAATGACATTGGAATGTCATTCGGACTGGAGAAGTGTAGTCGGATGGTAACAAAAAGAGGGAAGGTAGTCAGAACTGAGGGATTGAACTACCAGAAGGCAACATTGCAGACACAGAGGACAGTTACAAGTACCTGGGGATCCCGCAAGCGAATGGGAACCATGAAGGCAGCGCTAGGAAAGCTGCAACCACCAAGTACCTGCAGAGGGTCAGGCAAGTCCTGAGGAGTCAGCTGAACGGTAAGAACAAGATCCGGGCCATCAACACCTACGCCTGCCCGTGATCAGGTACCCTGCTGGGGTAATAGGCTGGCCAAAGGAGGAGATAGAAGCCACTGACATAAAGACAAGAAAGCTCCTTACCATGCATGGAGGGTTTCACCCCAAGTCCAGCACCCTGAGGCTGTACGCTAAGCGGAAGGAAGGGGGGCCGGGGACTGGTGAGTGTCAGCACCACAGTCCAGGATGAGACAAGAAACATCCACGAATACATCACGAAGATGGCCCCAACTGACAGCGTGCTCAGTGAATACCTCAGGCAGCAGAAACCCAAGAAAGAGGAGGAAGGCGAGGAACCATCATGGAAGGACAGGCCCCTGCACGGTATGTACCACCGGCAGATAGAGGAGGTGGCTGATATCCAGAAATCCTACCAGTGGCTGGACAAAGCTGGACTGAAAGACAGCACAGAGGCACTAATCATGGCAGCACAAGAACAAGCTCTGAGTACAAGATCCATAGAGGCTGGGGTCTATCACACCAGGCAAGACCCCAGGTGCAGGCTGTGTAAAGATGCCCCAGAGACAATCCAGCACATAACAGCAGGGTGCAAGATGCTAGCAGGCAAGGCATACATGGAACGCCATAACCAAGTGGCCGGCATAGTGTACAGGAACATCTGTGCCGAGTATAACCTGGAAGTCCCGAGGTCAAAATGGGAGATGCCCCAAGGGTGATGGAGAATGACCGAGCTAAGATCCTGTGGGACTTCCAGATGCAGATGGACAAAATGGTGGTGGCTAACCAACCGGACATAGTGGTGGTAGACAAACAGAAGAAGACGGCTGTAGTGATCGATGTAGCGGTTCAATGACAGCAATATCAGGAAGAAGGAACACGAGAAGCTGGAGAAATACCAAGGGCTCAGAGAAGAGCTCGAGAGGATGTGGAGGGTGAAGGTAACGGTGGTCCCCGTGGTAATCGGAGCACTAGGTGCGGTGACTCCCAAGCTAGGCGAGTGGCTCCAGCAGATCCCGGGAACGACATCGGAGATCTCTGTCCAGAAGAGCGCAGTCCTGGGAACAGCTAAGATACTTGCGGGACCTCAAGCTCCCAGGCCTCTGGTAGAGGACCCGAGCTTGAAGGATAAACCGCCTGCAGGGGCGTGCTGGGTGTTTTTTTTTTATATATACATACGTATATATATATATATACATACACATAGATATATATATATATATATATATATATATATATATATATATATATATATATATATATATATATATACATATATATATATATATGTACAATTTTTGAATTCCACAATACTGCCTTACTATCTTCTGCCTGCCCACTGGATGTGACAGCTGTGGACTACCTGCTCTCTGATCAGAAGTGAACAGCGTGCATTTCTGTGAAATGTTTCAGCTGTACAACTTCAGCAGATATGAACAGAAACTGAATGTGGGCAAAAGGGTAACTCCAAAGTGACTTTTTAAAACTTTTTTCCTTTTCTAACTCTTCACAGCTATATCATGATCACAAGGTAGGATGCTCCAGTGTTTTATTCTGAATGCCTGTTTTTGTAGCATAGTTTGGTTAAGTTACTATTATTTATTAGTGAGATGCTTCAAAACCATTGTACGGGTCAGCCACTGATTTTTTCTTTCCATTGATATAAAGGTTTCTTTCTGTGAGCTTTACTGTTATCAGACACCATTGAGAGTAAGACCCCCCCCAACAGCTGCTGGGGATTCTGCATCTAACCTTGTTCTGCATTGTAGCCTCTTTGATGCTTGTTAAATGTCCTGCTAATAATTTCCACCTGTTTATATTTGATTGCAAATGTTACACATACTTCTAGAGTATATCTACTAGCTTGCATGCTTTTGCGCTCTTTTGTCTCCTTTACTGTGGCCACAGAACAAAAAAAGCAAAAAATCGAACACTGGTAGCACAGTCATGTTGTGGTTGACCGCTGTAGATCTAAAGATAGGTGAACTGCAGCTTGCGAATGTTAGAGGGAAGCTGTGAACAAGTTTTGAGTGCTCTTAGCAATTTGTCTGTGATTAACACTGAATAATTTGGTCTGTATCATTATTATTATTATTATTATTATTATTATTATTATTATTATCATCATTACTGACCATATACACAGTATGTAGGCAAAGTCTTGTACCATCATGATATTTAAAAAATATGTGCCTCCTGTTCAGTATAAGTGAAATTACAGCTGCTGCTAACACACATGGATCAGGCAGGTCTGATGTTTCTTCTGTTTCTCATATAAACAGTTTAAGTTTCTCACTTTGCATCATGTTCTTCCTGTTTGTCCACTGTTGTGAGTGCTGCAGGACCCAATCTGTAGTCACTACTTAATATTCCAGCAGAATATAATGAATACCTGAACTATCATCTGTCTTCCTCTCATCTATTAATGAATCATATCCTTAATTATGTTCAAGATTAACTTAAAGTATGAGAATCCTGCAGTAGCCCTGGTTCACAGCAGTTACTGCAAAACAGTTCAACAGCTGTCAGTTATGACATTACACCTGAGTTTTACAGCGTTATCTGCTAACACAGGGCAGGAACACAGAATGGTGTAGATATCTCTGTAGTTTCATGTAATCAGATTCTTACAAGATGGAAAAATTGAGCTGGTCTTTTTGAGAAGAACTACCAGTGGCGTATCAGTGTAAACTTCCTCTGTGGAGATGAAAATGGATGAAAAAATTCAGAGGTCAACATCAGACGTCAAGTTAATGGAAGTGATCAACAGAGAGAGATAAACCACAGCTGTGATGTCATTTTGCTTTAAAATGGTGAAACAATACTGATGAAAAAGTGATTTACTTTCTTATTTCTGAGCAAATCTATTTTAATATTAAATATTATTTAAATATTAAATCTGATGTTACTGTCAAATCAGGTCTAAGATAAGATAATAATTTAACTACAGAGTAAAATTATTTATATATCTATACTGCTAAGGATAAACTGCAAGATCAGACTCAAGCAAAAAGCAACCCAAAAATTTGCTTTTATGAAACATGATGAAAAGAGAGAAAAATAAATTCTCATGAGAAAACAAACAAACTGGCTGTGTCTGTCTGCACATCTGTGAGTGTGATGTTAAAAAGATGGAAATGAATATGGAAAGATCAGTCGTCAACTAAGTGTCAGCTGAAACACACTCTACAGCAGCCATCAGAAGACTGCTGAGTTTTAGTGCTGCTAATTAGAGCCGTCCTCTAGCTTAATCACTTCTGGCATAGAAGGAGTCTGGTATGTACTTCAAACCGTCCTCGGTCACTAGCCACTTGTTGACTTTAAGTCTATATTTCGCCCCCTGCTGGTATTGTAGCTTCTGCATGAGTGTCCATTTCACGCTCAGGAGAGGCAAAGCATCACATCCACATGGTGGAATTGAGCACTCAAAATGCTTAATGTACAGAATTTAATGGTCAGACTTCAAAATCATTTAAATTTTTTAAATTGTTGACGTTACACCATCACATCTACATATCGTGGTTTAAGTAAGATGTTTTTGGTCAGTGGAGACCTAACAGCACAAAAGCACGGCTCCATCCTGTATTGTATTAACAGTCCAGGATACTGATGGTTGTGTAATAGTGCGAGAGATATTCTTAGTACACTTTTGTCCCCTTAGTACTAAGTGAGCATTGTCTGAATATCTCAGAATACTACTGCAGAAAACAATACTAAGTATTGTTTTTGACCATGTCCATCCACCTTTATGACCATAGTGTGTGTACCCATCTTCTAATGAATGCTTCCAGCAGGTTAACGTGCCGTGTCAAAAAGCTAAAGTCATTACAAACTGGTTTTTTGAACATGACAATGAGTTCTGACAATCATAATTAATTATGATTAAGGAACTAATTATGATTAAGGAACTGACCTCACAGCCCATTGTTCCTTCAGTGGGCTGGTTTCAGTCATTATGCAAATGTACTGTTTATAAGGTTTGGGGAAACCTGCAGTCAGCTGAGACTGAAGAAGTCACTTGGATGAGTGACGAAACGTTTCTCCCACAAAACGCTACGTCCAGATGAACAGATTCAACTTTTGGAGATTTACTTTCCTGGATGATTGAGAATGCATCAAGAAGATAGCAGAAACTTGCTGAGAGCTATTTGAGGAGTGGAACCAGCGCGAGACAAAGGGGAGGAAGTGAAACTAAAAGACCGAGGCACAAAAGACCAACTGCTATCAAAGTATCTGTGGATGATCACAGCCATAGAAATAGCAATTCGAAACAACAACATTGCAGAAGTGGAAGCAGAGCAACTGTGAACATAAGTTTTGGCCTTTCTCAGCAATGCAAAGCCAACATCTGCATGGAGGAGAGGAAAGCAATCACATTGCTTAAAATGACAATAATATTATCATCCTTCTGGAACACACGGGTGGGTGAACAGTTTTGCTAAACCAGAAAGACTATCATGAGAAAATGTTGTCACTGGTCAGTGATGAAAATACGTATGAGCCCCTGAAACAAGATCCAGGAAGTGGCTAAAGGAAGAGGGTGATAGATTATCTGAAGCAGTTAGAACAAGACAATACTATTGACCCAACTTCATACCCTGTAACCAGGGGAATCTACACCAAGTCTGCATGTTTTACCGAAGATACATAAACACGGTGTAGCTTTCAGACCTCTATGATTGTATGTGTTGCGGCCAGGTGTCTGGACAGAAAGAATGTGGACCCAAATGAGAAACAGTGTGGAGGGCAAGGATTGCTTTTATTTAGTTTATTGTGTATTTACAAGTATGGTGATGAGGTGTAAATCTAGGAGCTCTGGTTCAGTCGTGTGAGTGATTAAGAGTCTCTGGGCAAAGGCACTGCAGCAAAGGAAAGAATTATTAATGATTTGAGGGGGTAGAGAATTAGGAAACTAAGTAACACAGGTATGGAGGTTGGCTTACTGGTGTCTGCAGGACAGTGGATGTGAGAAGGGCGTGCAACTGCCAACCTGTTTTTCCAGATGTACCAGAAACCAGTAGGCAGGAGGACAGGCAGGTGAGTGTTCAACAGAGTGAGATCAGTGGCCGAGGCAGAGATAAGTAACTCAGGCTATGTCCACACTAGCCCGAATAGATTTGAAAACGTTGTTTTTGTCTGAAAACGCTCCACATCCTCACTAGCGTTTTCAGTCGTTTTCACAGAGTTGTGCATCCACATTAAAACGGCCGAAAACACTTACGTTCCAGTACTGTGCATGCGTGAAATGCAAGAAGATTCAGCCTGCCTCATTTATGTCTGCCATTTATTTACTTTCCGGCTCTTTGAAGCATCGCAGCAAAATGTCGATGAAAAGCACAGAGTTTTTAAATGGATGAACAATGAGGTGGAGATTTTGCTGCGAGTAACACAAAAGTACAAAGTTGCAAAAGTGAGTGAGAATTAAAGAATTTGAAGAAAAGCTATCTGGAGCATGTACAGACTGATATTAATCTTTAATAGGGCTGTCAAAATTGAGAGCAAACAAAACAACTGCTGTATTATGCCCTCCTCTATCTTTGTTTAATTGGTCACATGACTGCATCACATGACTAACATGCATCATCGTTTTCGCAAGTCTCTGTTTTCGCTGTCCACACTGCAACGCGAAAGCACTGTCTTCGAATGTATGCGTTTTCAAGAGCGTTTTCATTCTGGGAAAATGCCGTCTTAGTGTGAACAGGAGGCAAAAACGGAGAGAAAACGATGTGTTTTCAAGTGAAAACGCATTACTGTGAACCTAGCCTCAGTTGACATGGGCTCGTGGTGTGGCTACTCATTGGGAAAAGAGATTAAAGTTAATTTCAGTGAAAAACATGTAACATAGGGTGTTCTTAATAAAAGCTGCATTCCTGTAGTTGCGTGATGTATGGAACACAGGAAATGCAGATCAAAATAGAGATCCCTGTCTCCTACTTTGGTTAAGTTCACCACAATATAAAAGATAATTAACAAAGCCAAAAACTTAAACAGGCAGACCAATAAAAGAGGTCAACTCAATAAACTAAACTCAAAATAACAACTAACAAAACCTCAAACAAAATGATTGCCATATAACCAACTAACACAAAACAATTAAACAAACTAAACCATGTGGTTTAGTCCAATGAGCCTGTCAGCAGCCACACGTTTTGCCAACCAGGAAGGAGAAGCCAAACCTCCAAGTAACTCAAACAAAGAAAGATGTATTAACATAACAAAACAGAAATTTGATAATATATGTGTGCACTCCATATAAACAATGTAAGGTGTGATGGAAAACGTAAAATAATAAAATAAAGTAAGAATATATTGGAGAATAAGTAAACAATATTTAAAGTAGCGACTGCAAAGTAAACTAAAGTGAAGAAAACGAGTGGTGAGATGTGGAGCTTACCATGTGTGGCTTGCCATCACAGAGTGTATTAAACACACTTAGTCTACCTTGATTCTGTTTGGTTTTTTTTGTGTTTTTTTTAATTACTGACTGGTTGGAAAGAGAAGCTTGGAGCTTGGAAAGAGAAGACTAAACAACCACTTCATAAACGCATGGCAGAACATAGAAGAGCCACCTCCACGGGACAAGACTCAGCTGACCATCTGCATCTAAAGGTCAAAGGTCACTCTTTCGAGGATGCCAGTGTTTAAATTTTGAACAGAGAAGACAGATGGTGTGAAAGAGGAGTGAAAGAAGCCATTTATGTCCACTGTGAGCGACCATTTTTGAGCAGCGGCAATGGCTTACGACACCAGTTGTCTGCCATCTATAATCCAGTTCTGAGATTCCTTCCCAGACGCCTTAACGCCCACTCACATCCTGGGCCACCTGACCTCAGGAATTCACATGATAGGGTGAGGATAGGTTTCACAATGAGCTCACCCAAAACCCTGGTTGAATGTGCCCTACACCTGTTTTAACACCTTGGCTCGTGTGATTAGGTAGATTGGGTGGTCTTGGGGGGGACAGTCCCACAGGGTTTAAATCTGGGACTCCCCACCAGTTGAGCCTAGAACTGAAGAAGCTTCTCGGGTGAGAGCTGAAACGTCTTCAAGCAACTTAAAGAAGTCCAGATGCTTTTCTTTCCAAGCTCATTAAGCTTCAATGACTCGGATGACTGAGAACCTTCACAGACAGACAAACTGGTCAGAATTGCTCTGCATCACTTATTTGGAAATATTACTGTGGCGGGGCGTGATCACTGGTGCTGCAGCAGGGAAGGCGGATGCACCTGTGCTGCATCGCAATCACACCTCGCCAGCTTAAAATCTGTGTAGGGTTCTGTGTTTGGGGTTGTTATTGATGTGTGAAGCTGGCAGTGGCACAGCTGCAGTTGAGTGCGTACAGCAACCGTGACAGTGATGATAAAAGATGCACCAAAGCATGAATGTACACCCGAGTCTGCTGTGGCTTTCACTTAAATTCATAAGAAACACACACAACAAAAAGTAACACTGTGTAAAATTCATGTGCATGCAGTCTGCATGTGTTTTACACAGATAAACCACACTTAGTTTCAGTTTGCTTGTATTTTCACTCGTCTGTCACATTCACATGAGATGACACTGTGCAGCATTTACAGCAATTCACGTATTTGAGTCCCTTCATTATTGTAATTTTAAGTTTAGATTCTAGTTAAGTCTGAATCTAAAATCTAGTTCTAAACTGATCAGTAGTTATTAATCTTTATATTGATGTGCAACTATATTGCAATGATAAGCCTGATAAACTGCCGTGCCAACAGATTGTTATGATTTTCACAGTACTGCAATGACTGAACTTTGACCTGGCTAGTTCTGCCTGCCTACCAGATGCTGAAGGCTGTGGACTTGTCACTATTCTCTCCGATCAGAAGTCAACAGCGTGCATTTCTGTGAAACGTTTCAGCAGTACAACTTCAGCAGGCGTGAACAGAAACTGAATGTGGGCAGAAGGATAACTCAAAGTGATTTTTTTGAAGTACAATCAGAAATATGATTGCAAGGTAGGATGCTCCAGTATTTATTTTGAATGCCTGCTGTTGAGGCATGGTTTGGTTAAACTAATCCTACTTATTCATGAGATGCTCCAAAATCATTTTGCAGATCAGCCAGTGATTTGTTTTTAAATCATCTACTTTAAATTGTTTTGTAATGTTTTCTTTCTGTGCGTTTTGCTGTTATCAGACACCATTAAAAGCTGCTGGGGATTCTGCATCTAATGTTATGCTGCGCTGTAGCTCTGATGCTTGTTGAATATTTCCACAGATTTATATTTGATTGTCAATATTATACATACTCGTATATCTACTTCTTGTTATTGTGCCTGGCTTACATGCTTTTGCACTCTCTTTCTCCTTTACAGAACAAAAAAAAAGAACCAAAAAATTGAACACTAGATCTAAAGATAGGTCAACTGTAGCTTGTGAATGTCAGAGCAGAAAGCTGTGAAAACGTTTTGAGTGTTCTTAGACATGCTAGCCAGTGTGTGAATGTCACGCTTTGTGTCACCAAAGTGTGAAATAAGCATGCATCCAGAAGTTCCAGTAAGCTGCAGCACCAGCAGAGGACAGTACTTTATTTTGAGTCAGCATGAAAAAAAGTCATGGAAAAACATTTAAAGAAAAATTAATTACTAAGGAGCCTGGTATGTACGTCATAACTTCCTTGGTCACTAG
This sequence comes from Oreochromis aureus, assembly GCF_013358895.1. NCBI lineage: Eukaryota > Metazoa > Chordata > Actinopteri > Cichliformes > Cichlidae > Oreochromis > Oreochromis aureus. Next base: position 39,191 of record NW_024108891.1, read on the forward strand.
TGACTTGTTGGCTTTAATCTATATATCTCTTCTGCATGTGTGTCCATTTGATGCTTAGGCAAGTCAAGGCGTGACATCGGCAAATAGACCAGTGTGTCTATTACATACTTTGGTGTATGTAAAAAAACACTACATCAAAGTGTTTTTTTTCTACACTCTGATGTAGAAAAAAAGTGCTTGTATGGATGGATGTGCGAAGACAGAGGTGGAAAGACAATAGATATTTCGTAATTAAGCAGAAGTGCAGATACTAGTGATGAAAAATAATCCAGTAAAAGTTTAAGTACTGATTCAATGTCTTTAAAAAAGTGCAGTCTCTGAAATGTACTCTCAGGGCCGTTGCTAGCCATTTGGGTGCCCTAAGCACAAATGCTTTATGGTGCCCCCCACTTAAAAAAAAAAAAAAAAAAAAAAAACATTAATACTTTTGAATTTCTCAGTGGAATTTGTTTAATTAAATAACAACAAACATGACAGTTAAACCAATAAATAAGGTTAAAGGAGGTTAAAAATACTGTTACAAATAAATACTCAGGCCCCTTTGGAAATTAAAATCAGAGCTGACATTAAAAGGACCTCTCCGCACAATTTCAACACGATCAGCATCTACAATGTGAGCTGGCCAAAGAGCAGGATCGGTTGAAGGGGGCACACATGTCTCCACAGTGTCACTTTCTGATAGTCTCTCAGTGACAGGACTCTCAGTGGTACTTGTGTATGGAACTGTACCTGAACTGGTGGTTGATGGTTCTTGTTCTTCTTGGCTAGGGATTGTTGCAGGGTCTACAATGGCTGGTGGTTGATGTCCAGGGATGGCACTACTACTGGATGGTTCATCCTGTCCTTGAGATCCTCCTTGAACATATTTAAGCATTGACCCTGCATACAAGAGAAAATATTCAGGGATTTTACAGAAATACAATTTTGAATCTACAGTAGGCCTACGAAAAATTGCATTATAAGACTAATAAATTAAGTAAGTCACTGGTACATTTAAAAATTACTAACTATATTTTACATGTATAGATTTTCATAATGGCAAATGGCAATATAAACATGCTGTACATAATTTGATATAAATGCGCAAGTAGGAAATCTATATTACTGAAGATATAGGTTTCATATTACACTGTAATATGAAACCTATATCTTATTTATGCCGCATAAATAAGATATGCGTCTTTATAGATATCCTGAAATGCAGCAACATACAAAGTAATCTTGTCTAATCTGATAATAATACTTGACTGCATCACTGACCTATCCCAAAGTTAAGGTTAATCAGTAGCATGCATGACGTTAGCCAGCTAGCAACCTGAGGAGGAAATGCTAGTCTCACGATTGCTAACGTTATCTGAAAACCGTCAATTGAGTGACCATGATGAGTTGCTTTTAGTAGTCCATTCTATATTCATATCCACAACGTAAACAAACTACCCAACATCAATCATTTGCAACATTTGTTAACACAGTATGAACACTGCTAACAGGAGCTATCACAGAGTTGACGGACATGAGCGTGCAAGCAAGGGCTACAATAATGAACTTTTTTATTGTTATTATTTAAACATTGCCTTACCGGCAAGCGACGCCTGAGTTTCATCACGCTTCTCTTCTTCTTTCTTTTCTCCGCTCCCGACTCCTGTTGCCGCTTCGAGGCCATGTTCAAACAGGTGTTTACCAATACCGAATTGAGGCATTATAGAACAGACCACTGGGAGTGGGGGCACCAGGAGGAGACTGGAGACAGGGCACAAAGCAGATTCACCCCTTTTCTCGGGAAAATTGTTTTATGTTGCTTTTGTATTGTTTAACCATATTAATGCATATGATATTTATAGTATTAATATGGTTTACTTTTTTTTTTTTTTTACGACCCTGATTTTTTTGGTGCCCCACCGCCAGTTGGTGCCCTACGCAGTGTGCGTTATGTGCGTTTGCGGAGCTACGGCGCTGTGTACTCTAGTAAGAAAATAGGAAGTGGATCTTTGGAGAATATTACTACCAGCTATTTTTGTGTGAAGCTAACTGAACCTTGTGCTACATCAACGTAATAATAGAATAATACCAGTAGATGGGAATACAAACTAGATGTTTGGTCTAATTTCTAATTCTAATTCACTCAGCTCAAATCGTTTAGAGAGAGATTGAGCAGAAAACAAACAAAAAACAAGGAAAACAAATTAAAAATTCAGTTGCCTCCAAACAGGTAAATGAGTAGGGAAGATGTTAAAGTCAGATTCAGCAGGTGGGAGAAACCTAAAATCAGTTTTAGTGGCTCAGCGTGGGCAAAAGAATCACAATTCCCAAAATTCTTTATAATTTCTATCAAGCACTGCAGGAGATTCTCGTAATCTACTTAATCTTAAACTGTGATCAGCTGACCTGCTGCTCTTTGTGGATTTACACAATTGAATTCAACAAGATGTCAGTAGATGCTTTATGAGTTGTCCTGGCTGATTTCCATCCTCTTCACTGACAGTACACTGTTTATGCTGTCTTTATATTATACAATATACAGTTAGTATAACAGTGGAATTCATTCAATGGATCTCAGCATCATCAGCTAAAATTAATGACCCCCTACAACACTTGATGTAACCTAACTCTGACCATGAAAAAACATAATGTCACATGCACAGACTGAATATCTAATTTAAAAACATGAGGAGTTACACGTGAGCTTTAAATGTCCAGTTTATGAAAGTCCTTACCTTTAAACACCACCAAGTCATTGGTTCAGGTATGTGGATGACACCTGGGTGAAAATCAAATTTCAGGACGTACCACATTTCACGGATCACATTAACTCGGTGGACCGACACATCAAATTCACCAGGAAGGATATGAAAACTGGCAGGTTAGCCTTCTTAGACTGTGAGGTTTACATCAGTAAGGGGGGACATCTAAAAGCTGATGTGTACCGGAAACTAGGGATGGACCGATCCGATATTACGTATCGGTATCGGTCCGATACTGACCTAAATTACTGGATCGGATATCGGAGAGAAATAAAAAATGTAATCCAATCCATTAAATATCACAAAAGCACCTCACACAACTTGCGTCATGGTATAACTCAGCTCATAACCTTAGCACGTCGGAGCAGTATGCGTCATGTGATAGAGCGGCTGTGGCGTGCGAGACCTCTCGGCGGTCTGGTTGAGCATTTGGAGCCTCGCTAACAAACCGGCATTTCATCTCCGAGAACGTTATCCCAGAGAGAAGTAAAGCATTCCCACATTAAGCTTAACAACCGATATATGGAGCGACTGCCTCTTCTCTCTCCCTCTCCTGTTGCTACTTCAATCATGAAACTGCTTTTCTGTCGCGACTCCCGTCTCTCTTGTTTGTTTTTGGCCCACTTTGCACCAGAAAGAGGAAACCAATGGCTGAAAAACCCAGCACATTTAAGCTTGATAAGCTGTTGTTAGAATTTATTTAATAATACTTTCTACACCAGCATCCTTTTCTACATAGCAAGGTTTTGCCAGGGGGCTAGGTAGGGCATTAACAGGGAAAGGGGGGTACAAAGAAATACTTTTCTTTCTTATTCTCATTTAAAATGTCTAGCTTTTAATAAACAATTATCTGAATCTTACACCCAAAGTTTTAATCTGATGTAAAATGTATAGAAGTCCATTACTGTATATAGCAGGGGTCGGCAACCTTTCTGATGATGAGTGCCATCTAAAATTTCCTCAGAAGTCAATGTGCAATATGACTGCAATAACAATAAATTTAACAACGCTCTATATTAACAGTTACACACTATATAGAACAAGTTTATAGAATTATATTTGTTCGCAGATGTTGGCAGCTAACAGTGAATAGTTATCAGCTATTTTGAAACCAAAAAAGACACTTTTTATCCATAACAAGAACTCAAATGAACATCAGAACAGCAAATAAAGAGCAAATTAACTGTTATGGAGTCTGCTCACACAGAGCAAAATACTGTCAATAAGGCCTCTGCAATGTTCTGAAGACAGTTAAACAGATAGTAAACTTGTAGTAATGTCCAGCAGGTGAAAATGCAAGCTCCATGAACACGCACAGCTGTGGATTTCAGCTGCGTTCGTAGTTCTGCAAACTTTGACCCCCACAGAGTCGAGCTTTTCAGTTCAATCAGCTGCATTTCGATGTCCTCTGTGTCCAGCCAGTTAATGTGAGGCAAATACAGCTGCTTGTTAAAGCTTTCTGGTTTGATGAGAAAAGAAAACATTGGTCCATACACCTAAAGTCCCAAAAATGAATTGTGAATTCTGTCTCGAGTCTACGGATGTATCTGTGTATTTCTGTGGTGCTGATGATGCACTGAGCGTACAGCTCCTGAATCATTTGAAGTGTTGGAATGTGGAAATTCCAACATCGCTTGAAAAAGTGCCAGCTAGCAACGTCCCTCTCACCGGTAGGTTACGTTATTTTTAGCCAATTACAAGTTGAATCTGGTAGTTGGGGTTGTTAGCTAAGATACCGTCATTAAGAAGAGGCACAACTAATGTGTCTATGTGAGCTAATTTGTGATGCGCACCACTGGCCCGACCATTTAGTTTTTTAATGCACCTTCTCAGATTAATTCACTGCGTGTCGTGCCCAGGGCTGGACTGGGACAAAAACTTGGCCCGGGCATTTTGACTAGAGACCGACCCACCAGGTATTAAAGGAAAAGCCATAAAGCCTTTGAATGAAAACAAATGTTGTTGTGACAGTGATGTACACTGTCTTGCTGGTATATGTATGATTTCTATACATTTTACATCAGATAAAAACTTTGGTCATAAGATTCAGATAATTAGTTATTAAAAGCTAGACATTTTAAATTAGAATAAGAAAGAAAAGTATTTCTTTGTGCCCCCCTTTCCCTGTTAATGCCCTACCTGGCCCCCTGGCAACACTTTGCTAGACCCGCCCCTGCACAGTTACTGGCTGTCAGCTACTTAGAAAAGCATCCTGGTGTTATTTGTCTCTCAGAAACAGTTCATAACTTCCCTTCAACTCATTCATGTCACCTAAAAAGTAAACCTGTTTCTCCATCACCTGTTCAGCTCTGATGATTCAGTAAGGACATCTCCTGGTTTCATCTTCATGTTTCCCTCTCACCACATATACAAACCGAAAAGTGGGCGATAAACAAACAAGAGAGACGGGACTTGCAACAGAAAAGCCGATCAGCTGATCATTGATCAGTTTCATGATTGAAGTAGCAACAGGAGAGGGAGGGGGAGAAAATGAGAGAAGAAGAGGCAGCTGTGCAGCTTAAAGACGCTGAATAACTTCAGCTTTGTGTCTTTTTACATCCTAGCTGAAGTGCGGGACAAACTGTGTTCCTTTTCAGCTCAATACGAAATGCGTAATATTTTCTCTGAATACGGGACGGTTGGCAACTCTACTAACTAACCTTATGAATAAAATAAAGTTCACCATCAGTAACATCATAGCACCCACCCAGCTGTATAGAAACTGACTGTATTGTTGTATTATTGTAACTGACTGTAAAAAGTCAGCACAACGAAAATAAACTCCACCTAAATTTGGTTTATATCTGACCCAGATAGACTGCAGGTCATAACTTCTTACCTGAAGTTCAGTTCACCTGACACTCGGACCGGCGGCCGCCTCGGGTCTCTCCTCCTCCTGCCTCCCCATTCCCTCATCCACCTGCTGGCCTCTGTGGAAGCTTAGCCACCACCAAACAACTGAGTTATTTTTATACATCGGCCAGCATCTGGCCAATCCACCACCTTTCATTGTTTATGCCATTACAAAAAACAAAAAAACATAAAAATGAAAAATCACCACCAGTCCAACTATGGTCGTGCCATCAGTTAACCCTTCTGGCACGTGTGCCCAGGGTTGCAGACCCCTGGAATAGAGTATCAGATTAGAGTGGTGTGTCTTATTTGATATATTTTTACCATCATACTGTATCTGTTCTAAATGACAATACAGCTTTAAATTAAGATTTACTGTGCTACATAAAGGTGCCGATACATAGTTTTTTTTTTTTTTTACAGTATAATGTATTATACATTATGTTAAAATGAGAAAATAAATTGTGTGACTCATGCTGTACAGAGTTAAATTAAAACACTTTTTGTACTGCTTTGAGAACTTTATACTTTCATTGATATTTCTTTATTTCTAATCTGTCGGCAGTATTTTTGTTGCATCATGCCGCTCTATATCATATTTGTAAACTATAAATGTGAATCCAATAACACTGAGGTTTATACATATGATACATCATCAAGTCAAACAGCCATTTGATCACTAGGGGGCAGTGCAGGAAGCACAAATGTATATCAACAATAACTGTTGATCGTAAGATTTCCAAATAGACTCTGCTCTATAGAACTGCTTGCATACCTTTATTTCTACTTTCAGTTTTACTTAAATGTCGTGTTCTCAGTGGAAACAGGCTCATGTGTTTTATAGATTTTGGATTTCAATTAAAGTGACCCTTTAAGTCCTGTTTGATCTCAGTGAATTTCAGTGAATTTCACTGTTTATTGAAACTAAATTAATTTGCTGATGTTTAAACAGCTTATTATGTTGAGATTAACAAAGATTATTTGACTTTGAAGTTTTCCCATGTGCCTCAGAAACTGGCCCACTGTGGGGTAACTGAAAGGTTAAAGAAAACAAATATCTGTGAATACAGCTCTCAGAGCTACTTTTAAGGACACACATGTTAGCTAAAAGAGGAAGCAGGACTTCATCTTGCCTCACATACACTTCTTCTTCAAAGAACTATTTATATTTTCCTCAAGTTCACCGACATCCTGTACAGAAAGTTATGACCATCCTTAAAACCAGAATTTCACCACATGGGAAAGATGTAAAACAAATTCTGTTTGGGTGCAAAAAGCAAAATGCAAAAAGCCCTTTTAGTTCAACAGGTGTAAAGTCCAAGCCAATATAAACAGTGTATACAAAAACTCCAACTGTGAAGAAGGAAACTGAATCCAGCAAGAAAACACATTCTGCAACCAGTCACAATGCCACATCTCCACAGTCTAGCACCAAACTCTATCATGTGAGATGACAATGTTCACTTCCACAGAGAGGATTTATCAAAGTGCCTCCAGCATTTGTGAGTGGAGAGGCTGGAACGGCCTGCCTGCAGTCCTTACCTCAACCCCACTGAAAACTTGTGGGAGCAACTTGGAGAAAATATTCTGTGGACTCGTGAGACAAACTTTTGGAAGCTTTGGAAGTTAATTGGATCCCATTACATCAGGCATAAAACTAACACTGACAAAGAAGAATCTTCCAAAACTCCTCCACAGCAACGTGAAAGATTCATTGCTGATTATCTCAAATACTGGATTGCAGTTAGCGGGAAGACAATTTTTAAGATATGTTGAGATAACTTTTCTTTTCACTGATTTTATTTTAAATCCTTTTAAAACTCAATTTTATATACTTGGTTTATTTTTGTATAATGTCAAAATTGGTTTGATGATATCAAACATATAAATGTGACTAATATACAAAAAAGGAAAAAAAACCCTGTAAGGGAACGCATTTAATTTCACAGCACTGCAGAAATAAATAAAAATAGAAGCACAACTGCATCGTAGCACAGAGTTCTGTTTAAAAATTTACATGTGCTATGGTTATCAGACAATAAGAGAAGACAACAAGAGACACACTTCTATCAAAGTAAAACAGGATGGGAACAATATCACATCCAGCAACATTAACTTAACAAGAACAGAAGACAAATGACGATGAGATGATGACAAAGCCAACATGAAGGTGTTGTTAAGATGGAATTATTTGAAGTGCCTTAATTCTATGCTTTATATTAACTGAAATGCCATATAACCATATAGTGTAGTATTAAGTGGACATGGCCCTGAAAATAAAGGCATTAGACTATGTGTCCTTGGGGGGTAGAATGCTGTAGACTCTCGCTCACACTTGCCCGGGAGAAAGTAGATAAGAGGGGACCATCATCTAATGGAAAGTTACTGAAACACTGTTGTTTAGACTAGAGAGGAACCAGCAGATTGATTGTTTGATTTAATTGATTGTTTATTCTGAGAAAGAAAACAGGAATGGGATAGTACACTGTTTTATGATGCATTATACTGCTGATTTATAAGAAATTGTGTTTGCATAGAATAATGGCCTTATTTGTCTGATTAGAAAGAACAAAACATACTGCACAGGAAGTCAAGGTCGTAACTTAGGCTCACTGAGAGAGAGAAAGAATGTGGATGTTTAGGTTTTATGACTTTGGAGGGGGGCTGAAGCTATAAGAATATGAGAAACGGTCAGATACTTCGAGATTTTGCAGGACACCGTCCCTTGCTCATCTCCCGTCCGGACATTTGTAATGCTCAAAGTGTTGTATGGAATAAAGAGATTGTTGATTGAGCATTTATACGCCGAGTGTTGTTCTTCCTTCAGCCCAAAGAACAAAGAATTGGGGTATTCAACAGTGTGCTGGATGGTACATTTTTTTCTGTTTACCTTATTTTTGACTTTTAAACTTTGTATAAATGTTATTATATTATTAATCTTGCTAGCATCCTTTGTATAATCTAAGCTTGGAAAGAAAAGCGGCAAAACTTCTTTAAGTTTCTTGAAGACGTTTCACTTCTCATCCAAGAAGCCTCTTGAGTTCTAAAACCAAATGGTGGAGAATCCCAGATTTTAAGCCCTAGTGGGAGTTGTACTTTAAGAGAATCAGAGACCCACTATTGATCATGTTCCTCATCACATGAGCCGAGGTGTGAAAAGGGGTGTGGGTCATTATCAGCAGAGGTTTCTAGTGAAATCATTGTGAGACCCTGCCTCACCCTATCATGTGACTTACTGAGATAAACTCACCCAAAATGTGAGTGAGCGTTAATACATCTGGGAAGGTGGCAGACAGCTGGTATTGTAAGCCATCCCCCCTGTTCAAGGATGGTCATTCACAGCTGACATAGAATGCTTCTTTCACTCCTCTTTCAAACCATCTGACTTCTCTGTCCAAAATATGAACATTGGCATCCTCGAAAGAGTGACCTTTGTCCTTTAGATGCAGATACACAGCTGAGTTTTGTCCTGTTGACATGGCTCTTCTATATTGTGCCATGTGTTTATGGAGTGGTTGTTTGGTTTCACCAACGTAGACGTCTGAGCAGTTCTTGCTGCACTGTACAGCATACACCATGTTGTTTAGCTTGTGTTTGGGAATTTGGTCCTTAGGATGAACCAGTTTTTATCTGAGTGTATGGCTGCGTATGAAGGACACTGTGATATCATGCTTGGAGAAGACTCTCCCGAGTTTCTCTGATAAACCTGCTACATAAGAGACAACATTGTGGTTCTGTTTGCCTTTCTGTTTCTCCCTAGTTGGTGTCTGACCTAACGGCAAATCTCCTTTTACGAGTTAATGCGGATCGCCCCGTGCGAGGGCTGCACTGCGCGATCCGCGTTAACTCGCTAATGGAGATTTGCTATTGCGTTAATTTCATTTGAACGAGATTAACACTGAAAGAACTAGTTAATTTGTTAGTTCTTATCTTTATTGCTGTTAAAGAAGTAGCAAAATTCAGTCTTTTAGCTAGCACCTTCTTTTCAGGTTCAGTGAGGTTCCTGTATGGAAAGTTCTTCACCCATTTATCTTGACTGTCGTTGGCTGTGGTGTCTTCCTGTTTTTGCCTGTACTGTCTAGGCAGTAGACACAGTTTAATTTACTGTATCAACTAGAAGTTAAATTAAGTTCCATCCAACTTCCATCTCACTGATAACATATTGTACTGCTCAGTTTATTTATTGAGGTAAAAACAGTTTAGTGCTTCTCTTGCAATGATGTTACGAAGTTGTACTAAGTATGACATTTTTAAATTCCAAAACTTGACCTTTGACAGTATAGTCAGCAGCAAGAAACACTAAAGGGTTGCTTTTTTTTTTTAACGTCCTGATGATTTCCTGTGGTTCTCCTTTAGTTACTTTCTGCTTGGTGGTTTGTTGACCTAAATAATTATTGTCAATGCTTCTGTGAGCACAAGTAAGAGTGCTCCTTTAATCTATGTACGAGTACAATGTGAATAGCAAAATATCAGTTGAAAAATATGCTTTGCAGGTGTTTTTTGGTCTTTTTGTGACAATATGAACGCATTTTGGAGAAATCAATAATTACAATAAGTATAACTTGGTGGAAACTTTATTGCAAGATATATTGATATGAGTGTATTAAACACATCTAGTCTGTCTTGGTTCTGTTTCTTTAATGGTTGACTGGTTAGAATTGCTTTGCTCTATTAGAATTGCTCAGAACTGTGTCACTTATTTGGAAATATAACCAAATGTGTTTTAGATTTCATGTTTTCAGCGGTCAAACAGTTGATTTTGCTGAATGATCAACTTTAAAATAAAGCTAATGATGAATGTAAAAACATAAAACATGGAAACACGTAACATATCGATTAAGTTTTCAGTAAAAACTATAGATTTCTCTTTGAAGAGGTAACCAAACTGTGTGACTGTCACAGTTTTGTGAGGTGTTCCTTTAAGTTAATAAGAAACACAAAAAAATAACAATGTATGCAGTTCACATACATGCATTGCACATGGAATGAAAAACCACATTGACTTTCAAATTGCTAGTGTTCTCTCACTTCCGTCACATTAACATGACAAGAGACCAGTGAAACCACGACGCTGTTGGCTGATAAAACTGTGCAGCAGTGACAGCAGTTCAGGTATTTAAGTCCCCTCATTATTGTCACTTTTAGTTTAGATTCTAGTCAGTCAGTCATTAATATAAACTGAATGTGGGCAGAAGGAAAAC
>NW_024108892.1:0-25010 GCF_013358895.1 Oreochromis aureus
GAACATAAAAGTAAATGACTGAATCAGAACAATTTAGAGAACTGGATGGAAACATGTGATTGATCAAATATCATGAAGCCTTAATGGTCAAGACATAACTAGTGATGTGCGATACCACTGATTTCCTTTCCGATCCGATACCAAGTAAAATTCAGGGTGGTATCGACGATACTGATCTGATACCGATGCTCTGTACAAAAACTTAATGTTTCATTGTATTTCATAATACAATATTTAATTGCATTATGTAATTGTAATAATAATATAATAATATAGCTTCATAATGATTACAGGACATCAGACTACTTGTTCTTATTGCTTAATGATAATCATATAGAAATAAAAAACCTGAAGTTGTGTGCTATTTGAGCATGTTGCCTGCCTGCAGCACTAAAGGACTCCGAGAGACGTCTGTCTCGCCCTAGCAGCACCTGTCCCTCTCCTCCTCTTCAGTTTGCTTCAACATAAGCTCATCATATACTGTGATATGATTTACTCTGAGGTGTTTGACGAGGTTAGTGGTGTTGCCACATCACCTCACTGGCTTGCCACATGTATCGCAAACCCCTTCTTGGCTGTTTGTGGAGGTAAAATACGTCCACACATGACTCCATTTAGGCTCAGCCATTGTTGTGAGTGCGCACGCCAGGGGCAGTGTTGCCAACTTAGCGACTTTGTCACTATATTTAGCGAGTTTTCAGACCCCCTTAGCGACTTTTTTTCTAAAAAGCGACTAGCGACAAATCTGGTGACTTTTTCTGGTGTTATTGGAGACTCATTTATGATGACTTTTTGATGTGAAAGCGTGTATCACTCTTCTCAACAGGCAGCGGGTGCTGCTGTGGGCACCTCGCCCGTGCCAAAGCGCTCACGGGCGGAGGATAGTCCTCCCCCAGCTGCTATCAGGGCAGGAGATGTTCCCACCTATGCGTCCAAACTGCAAATGAATCGCGCATGAGTGAAGCCGCTGCTCCCGCACTGACTGTAACGCAGTCAGTTCTTTTTTTTTTTACTGTTATGTTGTTTTGTGGATCACAAGGTTTAAAAATACTTACACACATACATACACACACGCGCGCACACACACACACACAAAGTAACTCCACCAGAGTGCCTATTTCGGGTCACTTTTGCCGGTCCAAGCCCTGATAAAGGAGTAGGGATGGAATTGTGACATAAAAAAACAATAATCGCTAAAAGAAATGTAATTTGTAGTTCTACATAAATTCTAAACGCATTTAGGACATTTTTTTACTCACTTTATGTCTCTTCTTTTATTCTCTCCTACAACGTGGAGAAATTAGGTGATGGCGTCATTTAGCGACTTCTACAGACTTTTAGGATAGCTAATAGCGATTTTCCTTACTGAGGAGTTGGCAACACTGGCCAGGGGCTGCGACACATTCATACAGCCGTATTTTGAATATGACTGTGAAAGGTGTAAGAAGAAGTAGTTCCTTCCAATTTAGACGATCCGAATGATGTAGTTTCTTTCCACTGTGTTCCTGTTAATGAAAAACTACAAATTTACCCCAAAGTACTAAAATATCAATATTTTAATATGAGAATCGATTCTAGAATGTAAATTACTGGTATCGGAAGAATCGATATTTCAATATCGATCCGCACACCACTACCAATCAGTGTAACCACAGCGAGCAGGAGAAACCTGAGTGAGGGGAAGAGGTTCAACAACAGAGCAAGTTGTGAACAGATGCATTTTTATTTCCAGTCTTTGACAGTGATGGTGTCCAACTTCAGTCCTTGTGGATAAAATCTGTTTGATGCAGTTTGAATGAGGATTTGGTGAGTCACAGTTGGTTTGCTTTGGTGTCAGTTAACATGCTATGTCCTTGTTCTTTACTAAATCTGTTGTTGAAGCCTCTGATAGCTAAGATTAGTCATGAAAATGTGTTTTATATTCTTTTGCTGTGGAAACTGACATTTCCTGTCGATGTGCACAGATGTCTTTAGGCCACACTAATAAGCATGGTGAACATCACCGCTGACATTACAGGAGAACTCAGAAAAATCAGTTAGAGAAAAAACTCTAAATAAATATCATTGATACTGAAAGTAACTGTACATAATGTTACGTGTAATTTATATACTCATTAAATATCATTATTCTAAATTTATAACATACCAGCACAGACCAGCGTCAAACAAAATGAGGCTGTATTGTGGTCTGCAGTTCAGAGTTCATTAAGTGAAAAAGATCCAGTGTGTGTTGCTCATGAGATCAGACTTTTTAACTAAAATGTGAAACATCTAAGATTCATTTCAAAAATAGATAACATGCTAAAAACAACTGAAGTAACTGCATCATATGTTGGTGCAACAGCTACAAAGCTGTAAGAAAAATGAGTGTTTTCACTTATTTTGATGAAACAGATAATCTGGTTGAAAGATCTTACATGATACATTCAGTGTGACTGAATCACTCCACTCTGTTGTTTTATGCTGTGAACTTTTCATTCTGCCCTTACAGCGATAGTTTCCACTGTTGGATGATGAAGCAGATCCAATCCTGTATTCATTTTGTTTTGGAGGTTTTCTGATGCTGTTTGTTTCCCACTCATAATCCCACTCAGTGTCTCCTCCATGGATCTCACATCTGACAGTGATCGTCTCTCCTCTGTATATCTCAGACCAGTTTGGATACAGAGTCACAACAGGCCTGTTTGACACTGTTAATGTTCAAGAAAGTACAATAAAAACACATGGAAGACAAAAGGTTCAGTTGCTATGAGATGTAGTGCTTTGTGGGAAGTTAAACTCACCAATCCTGACTGACTCACTGTCCTCTGTGTAGTAAACTGGTTCTCCTCTTCCTCCTCTGCAGCTGTAGCGTCCTCCCTCTGAGACACTGATTTGTTCATTTGTCACACGTTTATAAGATTTCCCATCTCTGTACCAGTAGTATTTCCATCCAGAAGATGATGATGATGATGATGATGATGGTGAGGGGTTCACAGAGCAGGTCAGGGTCACACTGCCCCCTACTGGAACAGCTGTGTTATCAGCTCTCAGTCCAGCCTTTGGTTTAGCTGCAGTTCAGTTTAGAACAAGAACATAAAAGTAAATGAACAATTTAAAGATTGAAATATATAAATATTATATTATAATTACATTTATGTATTTACAGTTAATTACATACACTCATATTCAAAAAGTTTTTGTATTGAGTAATGAAAAGATAGTGCTACAAGAGGGGCGTCCCAATCCTTCCCAACTTATTTTTGAACCATAAAAGTTATAGTTTGTTTTTTAATATTTTATTTTCATTGTCATTACAGTGACCAGCTGTGTTAACAAAATAACTCTACTTTTCATTCACATATGGAGAGTAAAATAAGATACAGCTCCAGCTGTCTGGAATGCCTGAAACTTAAGTGAAGCTGCTAAATATTATTATATCGGGTTAATTTTTCTTTGACTTACTATTGGTATTAATTATTATATATATAATATATCATTATGTTGTCTGTTAATGCAAAATTCAGTATAACACACATGGTCCAAGAGTCCTTCAAAATAAGACAGGAAGTAATACACACTGAGACTCATACTAAGGTCTTTGAACAAGACACTGGGACACGGGAATGAACAGACGTGGAGACAAAAGGAGAAAACACAAAAGAACCAGAGGGAAAACAACAGGAGACGCTGAGACTTGAAAACAAACAAGAACCACAACGCAGAAACACCAGTAACTAAAACTCAGAGGCTCTTAACAACTAAAAATAAACATCTAATAATTCCAAACAATGAAAAAGTCCAATCAAACTCAAAAACCAGGGTCAAAGACCCAGGACCATGACACATGACTGAATGAAAAGCTGCTTATAATGTTTTTTGTTGTTGGAATAAAAAAACAACAACATTTTATTAAACAGCAAAAAAGAAACAGTTTGAAAGTTTCTTCTTGTGAAAATTGGGCATTTTCTCTCATTTGAGCTACAGTTGGTCAGAAACAAGCATTATTTCTACTGTGGTATATCGTCCAACTGGCTCAAATAGGCTGTTTTTGTCAGAGTTGAGTGACTTCTTATCATTTACTATGAAGCTGTCTAGGTTGCTTATAGTTGTTGATTTTAATATACATGTTGATGATGACTCTGACCTCTTCGCCAGAGACTTTATCAACACTATGGATTCCTTTCAATTTTGCCCAGCATGTTTCTGGTCCTACACATAGCAAAGGTCACACACTGGACCTTGTCTTTTCTCTGGGTCTGGATATTGATTTTATTTTTACTGAGGACTTTTTTTCTGATCACCATGTTATTCTTTTAAGTTGTTTTTTCATGAACTTTTGTTCCCTGATCGATGGATGGTTAGCTCTCGCATCTTAAACTTCTCCACAGCGGAGAAATGTGCGGATGCTTTTAACTTACAGCTATCTGCTCATAATGGTGTCGACTTCTCAACTAACCTTTTTAATAATTATTGCCTTTCTGTTTTAGACAAAATCTCTCCGGTTAAATTGAGACGCCTTTCTACATGACAGTGTTCGTTGTCTAAAATGTGATTGTCATAAAGCGGAGCGCTGGTGGAGGAAAACTCATCTAAATGTTCACCTCCTTTATTTAAAAAACCTTTTAGCTTTTTTTAATATTGCTATCAGAGACGTGAGGGGTACCTATTTCTCACACGTGGTTGTAAAGAGCAGAGGTAATCCTAAGGTGTCGACACTGACATTGCCATTGTTACTCCTGCTCTACCTGCGGCCCCTATTTCTTCAAATGAAGACTGTGAAAATTTTCTTTCATTCCTGCTTGAAAAAGTTAATACTGTAAGAAAGAATTTCTTACATTCAGTACCTGTTTTGTTGGTTTCTACTCCAACTCGGCCTCTCATTTTGGTCATTTTTTCTCCTGTTTCTCTAATCAAGCTGGTAAAACTAGTGAATTCAGTGAAAGCATCCTCTTGTTCACTTGACAATTTTTTCAAAATGTCTTCAATGTGTTGGAAGACATGGAAGACATGTTGGTCCATGTGTGCTCACTTTAAGCAACTCTTCATTCGCGTCTGGTATAGTCCCTGTTTATTTTAAAAATGCTTCTATTCTCCCACATTTAAAAAAGACCTCAGCTAGACCCTATTCTTATGAGAAGTTACAGATCAATCTCTAAATTACTGTTAATTGCTAAGCTTCTAGAAAAGGTTGTGGCTAAGCAACTTATAGCAGGACAAACATAGCATTTTTGACAAGTTTCAGTCCAGCTTTCGTAGAGTTCACTCCACAGACACAGCCCTTCTTACAGTCTCTAGTGACATTTTGATGAGTAATGATGCATTAAAATGTTCTGTTCCGCTCATGTTGGACCTCACGTCAGCTTTTGACACAGTCAACCACCACCAAACTGACCTTTTTAGAATTGCTTTTGGTTAATTTTTGCCTGTTTATGTTGTCTGTTTTATGTTTTATGACTTGTTATTCGATGTGCAGCACTTTGTGATTCTCCGTCTAAAAAGGTGCTATATAAATACAATTTTACTTTACTTTTACTTTACAAAGCTGCAAGAAAAACATGTGTTTTCACTTATCTTGATAAAACAAATAATCTGGATTAAACATCTCCAACTTACATGATACAGTCAGTCTGATGGTTTCACTCCAATATGTGAAGGAATATCCCCTTCTGCCCCGGCAGCTGTATCCTCCAGAAACTGTGATTCTGCATTCATTGGATGTTGGAGGTGTGTTTAACTTGGCTGGTCTCCATTCATACGTCCACTGAGCTCCTTCACCTCCCTGAATCTCACATCTGACAGTGACTGTCTCACCACTGTATATCTGAGTCCAGGATGGCTGCAGGGTCACAGTGGGATCAATGGGAACTGTTCACATAACAATGATCCAGTTAGAAGAAGAGAAACATGAAAACTCTGCTGTTTATAACATAAGAGTAGAGTGACTGCAAAACAGCTGATTCACACACAAACAGTTTCAAGTCTGAAAATCAAAACAAAGTCACAATAAAACAGTTTACAGTTTTCATACTATAACACAATATTTTTTTTACAATATTTCACTTTGAAGTTGTCAGGAGTTTTCCTGTATTGCAACTCAGGTCAGAATAAAGACACTCAGACAGACAGGTTACAAAAAAACAAGAAACCAACAAAAACAAGTCCTTTAATCAGCAGGGACTTCCAAGAGCCGCTTAAAAGTCACGTAAGCCAGTCTTCTGTGTTTGTGGCATAGTCTCGTTGTTGTGCGTCCCGGAGTTGTCTGAGTGTTTTCAGAGCATCAGTCATGTTCGGTGAGTGCACATTATCTGGAATGTATGTGCAACATATGTTGTCAAAGAGGACAAATAGTCCTCCTTTCTCGGCAAGAATCATGTCCAATGCTACCCTGTGTTGCATTACTGCAATGCGCAGAGCGTCAATTTCTTGATCCTGTTCGTCGTCGATTTTACATGAAGCATTCAGAAAAAGTCCAAAACGGCGCCTGGACATTTTTTCTCTAACCACTGCTCGTCAGCAGTGAGTTTTGAAGCTTCGTTACCCATTTTAATCCTTTACAACTACACAACTGCGGCACCTTCTCTGGCACGAGAATCGAGAGAGATAGTTGACACGGCCTTCTACTTTCAAGCTATTCTTGAAAGCGGT
The DNA here is from genome assembly GCF_013358895.1 of Oreochromis aureus. NCBI lineage: Eukaryota > Metazoa > Chordata > Actinopteri > Cichliformes > Cichlidae > Oreochromis > Oreochromis aureus. Next base: position 6,628 of record NW_024108892.1, read on the forward strand.
GTCACCTTTACGTGATAAAACACGACCTGTTTCTCTTTTCACCAGTACTTGGGTGGCCAACAGTAAACAAATTAGTGGAATAGTTCAGCCTCCTTATTGTGCTGTAAAATCAACTTATTCCACCAACAAAAATAAAACAACAACGATACCTTTTCAACGCGTACTACGTCTTACGGACGAGGTTTATCTAAAAATGCTTCCAGCCCTTTTTCAGGCGAGGCTTTACTTTTAGAAACCCTTCTAAAAATGCTTCCAGCCCTTTTTCAGGCGAGCCTTTACTTTTAGAAATCCTCCTAAAAATGCTTCCAGCCCTTTTTCAGGCGAGCCTTTACTTTTAGGAATGCTACCAACCCCTCTGGGCGAGCCTAAACGTTTTACGCGAGGTGTCTCAGAGTGTTAATATTCACCTGGTTGCTGATTCACTGCCGGTCTCTCAGGTCTGCCTCATTGACCCCCACCGCCGTGGACCACTTTTAAAAACGCTGGCCAGAACCCGAATGTCACGTCTCTGGTCTTTTATCCTGTACCTAGAGAGGAGCTGTTGACAGACTTCAGCGCGGGCTTCTCACGACATCAGGACTCGATGAGGTTTTCCTGTGGGGTCACACAAAAGTGTTGTGTCCCATCCGGCTCGAAGGACCAAGAAATGTCAGGAGTTTTCCTGTATTGCAACTCAGGTCAGAATAAAGACACTCAGACAGACAGGTTAGAGTGCACACGGGTGAGACTCATGGAGACTCGCACCCTGGAACAGTTGTCAGGCTTTATTTATACCCCAAGCATATTCGTACAGGAAGAGATAAAATAGAACTGTGCTGCATGCAGGCTTCCTGTTGAACAGAGCGTAACTTCTCTATTTAAGCTGAACACTGAAAGAGCAAACACATCTAGATGAAATGTACTTTTAAGCATAACATAATAAAATTCCTAAAGTCCTAAAAAATCCCTTAACAGAAGTCAACAAGCAAATCAGTGTAAATTAATGGAATAATAATCAAAGGAGTTTGCAAAGAAAAGCGTCTGGACTTCTTTAAGTTGCTTGAAGACGTTTCACCTCTCATCCGAGAAGCTTCTTCAGTTCTAAGGTCAAATGGCCGAGAGTCCCAGATTTAAACCCAGTGGGAGTATCCCCCCAAGGAGGGACAAAGGACCCCCTGGTGATCCTCTAATCACATGCGCCAAGGTGTGAAAGCGGGTGTGGGACCTAATCAGCCAGGGTTTCGGGTGAGCTCATTGTGAAACCTGGCCCCACCTTGTCATGTGAATTCCTGAGGTCAGATGGCCCAGGATGTGAGTGGGCGTTAAGGCGTCTGGGGAGGGAACTCAAAACTGGATTATAGATGGCAGACAGTTGGTGTCGTAAACCACCGCCTCTGTTCAAAGATGGTCGCTCACAGTGGACATAGATGGCCTCTTTCACTTCTCTTTCAAACCATCTGTCCTCTCTGTCCAAAATGTGAACATTGGCATCCTCGAAAGAGTGACCTTTATCCTTAAGATGCAGATGGACTGCTGAGTCTTGTCCTGTGGAGGTGGCTCTTCTATGTTGTGCCATGCGCTTGTGAAGTGGCTGTTTGGTCTCTCCAATGTAGAGGTCTGGGCATTCCTCGCTGCACTGTACAGCATACACCACGTTGTTAAGTCTGTGTTTTGGAGTTTTGTCTTTCGGGTGAACCAGTTTGTGTCTGAGTGTGTTGCTGGGTCTGAAGTACACTGGGATGTCGTGCTTGGAGAAAACTCTCCTGAGTTTCTCTGATACACCGGCTACATAGGGGATGACAACGTTGTTGCGTCTGTCTTTCTTATCCTCCCTTGCTGGTGTCTGATCTTCTTTTCTGTGCCTCTTTGCTGACTTTATGAACGCCCAGTTCGGATAACCGCATGTTTTCAGTGCTTCCTTTACATGTGTGTGTTCTTCTTTTTCCCTTCAGGCTTAGAGGAACATGTTCTGCCCGGTGGTGTAGGGTCCTGATTACTCCAAGTTTGTGTTCCAGAGGGTGATGGGAGTCAAAGAGGAGGTACTGGTCCGTGTGTGTGGGCTTCGGTAAACTTCAATGTTGAGGTTGCCATTCTCTTCAATGTGCACAGCGCAGTCCAGGAAAGGCAAACAGTTATCCTTTGTGTCTTCCCTGGTGAACTTGATGTTTTTATTCATGGCGTTAATGTGCGCAGTGAAGGATTCCACTTCTTGTGTCTTGATTTTGACCCAGGTGTCGTTTACATATCTGTACCAGTGGCTGGGTACTCTCCCTTTAAAAGAGCCAAGAGCCTTTCTTTCCACTTCCTCCATGTAAAGGTTGGCTACAATAGGTGACACGGGGGAGCCCATGGCACAGCCATGTTTTTGTCTGTAGAAGCCTTCGTTGTATTTGAAGTATGTTGTGGTAAGGCAGCGGTCTAACAGTGTGCAAATCTGATTGGGTGTGAAGTTGGTCCTGTCTTCCAAGGAGCTGTCTTCTTGTAGTCATTTTCTGACAGTCTCCACTGCCTCCGTGGTGGGTATGCAAGTGAAGAGAGAGACTACATCAAAGGACACCATGGTTTCATCTGGATCCAGGGTAAGCTTCTGGACCTTGTCGGTGAAGTCAGTGGAGTTCTTGATGTGGTGTGGGGTGTTACCCACGAGAGGTGCAAGGATGGTAGCAAGGTGTTTCGCAATGTTATAAGTGGCTGAGTTTATGCTACTGACTATGGGTCTGAGTGGGACCCATTCCTTGTGGATTTTAGGAACTCCATAAATGCAGGGTATGGCATCCCGTGGATAAAGGCGGTGATATGTGAGGCGGTCAATGATTTTGTCCTTTTCAAGGTCTTGAAGGTAAGCTATAACTTTCTTTTTTAGCTGCTTGTGGGGTCTCGTTTTAAAGCTTCGTAGGTGTTGTTGTCACTGAGGAGAGTAGTGATCTTTGTGTGGTAATCTGTTGTGTTTAGGACCACGGTGCACCTTCCCTTATCCGCTGGTAATATAGTGATGTTGTGGTCTTTGCTCAGGGAAGCGATGGCCTTCTTTTCTTGTAGTGTAAGGTTAGACGGAGGGACTTTCGCACTGGAGAGGGTGGCTGAGACTTTCCTCCTGATTTGCTCTGCTTCTGTCTGCTCTGCTTTCACACCTTGGCGGAAGTGATTAGAGGATCACCAGGGGGTCCTTTGTCCCTCCTTGGGGGGATACTCCCACTGGGTTTAAATCTGGGACTCTCGGCCATTTGATCTTAGAACTGAAGAAGCTTCTTGGATGAGAGGTGAAACGTCTTCAAGCAACTTAAAGAAGTCTAGACGCTTTTCTTTGCAAACTCCTTTGACTACGATGACCTGGATGACTGAGAATCTTCACAGACATAATGGAATAATAAAAAAAATCTGAAACTTTAGATTTTCAAAGGATTTTTTTTTGTGAATCTAGAACCAACATAAAGTGAGACTGCAAGTTTTTTTTTGTAGTTTTATACCAAAATATTTGATTTTTGAAGCTCCAATAAATTAGATGGGCTCTTGGAGACTCTGTCAAGGTCAGTCTTTAATCACACAATTTTAAAGGAGCCACAGCAAATCTGGAGAAGTTGAAATGTAGCTAAGATCAAACCTGAAGCTGAAGCAGGTTTCATGAAGGAATGCAGAAAGGTGAAGATGTCCATGCAGAGTGCAGACAGGCAGCAGAAACAGTACGTTTTAATCTGATCGGGGGGGGGGGGGGTAAAACTGGATGGGTCATTGTCTTCATTTATGGCTTCTATGTAGGAAGATTTGAGTCTCATTGAGCTGCTGCCCGTTATCACAAAATCCTTCTAATGGTACTCACCCATGATGGAATCATCGAGGCTTGATTCACTATTGCTAAAACTCCAGCAAGCAAGAGATTAAACTGTCAATCATCCGAAATCAATGTTGGATTTGATAACTTTGCAACTTGCTTTGATTCTGGAAAGAGAATATTTTGCCCACCTACAGGGGATAAGATAATGGACTGCTGAATATCTTGTACGCCTGCTGTGCTAACAGCTGGATTATTTAATCATGCTTGGGACAGAATATTTCAAGAATTGAGGGAAGAGATTCACTTCGTATATGTTGAGCTTAACCAGGCTTTCAGCATGTCAGGTAACAATGCTGAAATGGTTTCAGAATGAGGAGAGGAGAATGAGGATTCAGAAGAAACTTCTAAGTTTGTGGACAAGGTACTGTTGGCACAACACATCAAAGGCAAAGAAACTTTGGAAGTTTAAAACACTACAAACCAAAACTTACCACTCTGAGAACTGTTTGTACAAGAACATGAAGAGACCATAATCAAATACAGCCAGTATAAGTGGGTGAAGAACTCCTCAGAAAGGGACCTTAAATGAACCTAAGAAGGATGTGCTAGCCAAAGGGCTCAATTTTACCTCATCACCACAACAGCTGCCCATATTAGTTTTCATCACAGCCACAGAAACAGAAAACAGAAAACCTAGCACAACCTGAAGCAGAGGAAATCAGGATGAAGGTTCCAGCTACCTGTTACAATGTAAGAATTCTTCTGTCCAACCTCACAGTTCAAGAAAAGAAGGCTGTCACATCTCTGAGTAAAGACCAAAACATCACCGAACTTTCAGCCAGCAGGTGGAGGTGCATTGGTGGTCTAAACTGATTATTTGAGCAAAATTATCACACTCCTCGGTGACAGCAATACTTATGAAGTCTTAAGTCTGGATTGTGCTGTGCACACTGAGGAGGATAGAAGCCTCAACATTGAAATTTACTGGAAGAGCAAGGGTGTTTATTCTTTCAATTTCTGTTTACAATCACAACTGAACCTCTCAAATCATTCACACTAACAATTCAAAGGAATCACAGTTGGACTGGATGCAGAGTTGTCCTATGTGCTGATTACATTATTTTTGACCAGTCGAAACAAATTAATTGTGACTAATCTTGTAAAATAGATTAACTACAATCCTGTAAAATAGCAACATTATGTAGTACTTTTTAAAATCCACATTTCAAAGTGTTTTATAGAGGCAACAAAAACATTTGAGGAAATCCTTCTCATAAAAAAACTATATTTATAGAAAGAGCTAACTAAGCTGCAGTGATAAAAACACATGTGCACCAACTGAAAAATGGGAAAATTTTCATCTAATAAAATCTTTTTCTTCTCCAGATGTTTTACTGTGACTGCATACTTTTATAACTACATTAAAGACTTTTCACACTACTTTTGTTACCAAACTATAAGAAAACAAAATATTTTAAAAGTACAGTATTGTTCAAAGTGTTTTGATGTATTTTTGGATTAAATGTTGTGCAATATAAATTAAAATGAGAGAAATATGTCCCACTTACGTAGTACAGTCAATGTGGTGATGTCACTCCACTCTGTCCAGGAAGAGCTGCTTCTACCCCGACAGCTGTATCCTCCACCATCAGACTCAGCGGCTCTGCTGATTGTGTATACACTGGATGATTGACGTGTGTTTAACTTGTCTCGTCTCCATTCATACGTCCACTGAGCTCCTTCACCTCCCTTAATCTCACATCTGACAGTGACTGTCTCACCTCTGTATATCACACCGTTGTATATGTGAGTCCTGGATGGCTGCAGGGTCACAGTGGGCTTAGGATCAGCTGTTCAAATAAAAATAAGAAATAAATCACATTATCAGACTTATAGTAGTATAAAATTATTATTAAGCTGTCCTGGATTGTATTGCTCTTTTTATTTGTAATCATATTTTTGCATCGTATTGACAATTTGATTTAAAATCAACAATAAAATATTTTCTTTTTATTAAACAAATTAAAGTAAATGGTAAATGGCCTGTATTTATATAGCGCCTTTATGGTCCCTAAGGACCCCAAAGCGCTTTACATACCCAGTCATTCACCCATTCACGCACACATTCACACACTGGTGATGGCAAGCTACGTTGTAGCCACAGCCACCCTGGGGCGCACTGACAGAGGCGAGGCTGCCGGACACTGGCGCCACCGGGCCCTCTGACCACCACCAGTAGGCAACGGGTGAAGTGTCTTGCCCAAGGACACAACGACCGAGTCTGTCCGAGCTGGGGCTCAAACCGGTAACCTTCCGATTACAAGGCGAACTCCAAACTCTTGAGCCACGATCGCCCGTAATTTGCTAATATGTAGAATCTACCAGCAGAGTGAAAACAACAAGCTGTGTACAAATGTAAACTGTGAGACTGAACATCAACACACAAACAAACAATATCATGTAAACAACTTCCGTTTCTCAGAGTTTAATTTGCATAAAGAAGTTTTATAGTCAAATATCCCACTATTTACTTATTTCTACATCTTTACATTTACATATTTATACATTTGTGAACATATAATCCAGAGTTGTCAGTTAGCTTTTGTTTCCTAACAATGCTGTTAAACCTCCAGTGATGGATTCAAAGCTGGAAATTGCTCTGCTCTCATGAAGTTATTATTAGTTCATAAATGGTGAAATACAAAGTTTTCATGTGACACCAAAGTCAAAACTAGACTGGCAAAGAAATAAAAAAAGCATTAAATGCATTTTTCCAAGATCAGTTTCACAGAAAGCTCATCAACCATGTGGCCGGAGCCTTTCTGTGTGGAGTTGCATGTTCTGTCCGTGTCGGCATGGCAGCGCTCTGCCTTCCTCCCACAGCCTAGAGATATGCAGTTCGTGCGGTTAGTTTAGTTGGTGAATCTGAATTGCCCATAAGTGTGCCTGGTTGTCTGTCTATCTGTCTGTGTTAGCCCTTCAACAGACTGGCAGCCTGTCCAGGTTGGTATGGTTGCTGAAACAGGCTCTAGCCCCGCTGCAACCCTGAATTGGGATAAGCGGAAGAGGATGGATGGGTATTTTTCTGAAAGTAATCTGTAAAACTGAGTAGATTTGAACACTCCAGCTTAATTTCAATCATTTATTCACTGATTAAAATATATAACAGAGAAGTGGATGTTTTTAGTAACAAGAAAAGGTGCACAAACACATATTTAAAAAAATCACAATAAATATATTGCCATGGTCCTGGGTTTGGTGACCCAGTTTTTATGTTTTTGATTATTGATCTTCTTTGATTTAGTATTTTCTGATTTCTAGTTCCTAGGTTGTGTTACTGTGCCTCTTCCTGTGTTCCCTGTGTCACACCTATTCATGTTCTCATGTCTGTTCTTCCTCGGTTCCAGCGTCAAGTCCACATCTCTGTCTGTGTCTCATGTTTCCTGTTTTACTTTGATAGTTACTCGACTTGTGTTAGTGTATTCTGTTTTGGTTCCTCCAGGTCTCGTGTGCGTGTGTGATTAGTCACAGCTGTGTTTCCCCAACTCCTGCATTTAACCTTCTGTCTGTTGTTGGGTTGTCTGTTTACGTCCCTCATGGTTTTCAAGTCCCAGGTTTTTCAGGTCTCAGATTCCTTGTTCTCAGTTGCAGGTTTCGTGTTTTGTGTTTCAGTGTTGTCGTTCTTTCACCTTGTGTCTTTATGTTTCGCTTTCCCCAGTTTAGGTTTTTGTTAGTTTATCGCTTTCTCCTGTCGCCTTTTGTTTGTTGTGTTTTGTGCAGCCCAAAATAAAGGCTCGCTTTTGTTAATATCCACCTCCCAGATCTCTGTACTACAGTCACTGCTGCTGCAGTCGGCTGCACCAGGTGCTGACTGTTAGATGCGAGGAACCTCTGATCCATTCTTCTAGTGAATCAGTACTGTGATCTGTTTGAATGGTCAGTAATAACAGCTGCATATGTGAACTGGAAGAAAAACAGCATTTCTTACCTTCAGCATTTCCAGAGATGACAGTACTGAGCACTAAAATTGTAAAAACATAAAAGCTCATTAGACATTATACAACTGACTAAATCCAAATAAATGTAAAGTAAGGCTTCTGTTAATGAGTCAGTGCCATTCAAACAATGTCAGACGTGTACTTACAGAAAAAGCCCATCGTGCAGAGCAAAGATTGCCCCATCGTCACATCCAGCCTGCTGCACAAAGAGTTTTACTTTGAACAAAGAAGATGAAGAAAAAAAGAAGTTGTGTTTAGTTTAGATACAACAAGAGTTTTTCTGCAGTTTCTTCTTCTGATTGGTCTCTCTGTGCTTCCTTCCCTTTCACACAAAACTCAAACAGCTCCTCCAGCTTTGACCGCAGCAGTTAGGTGGCAGGTTTACATTTCCTGTCCACTGCAAACTTTTACTTTTGTTTCTGTTGTTAAAATCTTTCTCTAAAACATACAAAACTATTCTGTTGTTCCAAGTCAGAAGTTTAAATTTTTTGTCATTTGCTTCTTAAAAGCTCTTCTGTGATTTTTGCAGTTTCCTGTGGATCATTGTCATGCAGCATTGTTGCTCTTCTGGCAGACTGGGAGTCACTGGGAGTAGAAATATCAAAGCATCATTTTCTGCTTTGGAGCATGTATTTCCTATAAAGTCTTTTTAATTCATTTGTTTTTTTCTTTGTTTATGAGGCTCTTCATGCAAACATGTAGATGTATTTCACAATTAGCACAAACATATCATGCAGTGAAAATTCTCCTTTGATCTGTGAAAGTTTTCACCTTGAGGTTAAATTCTGGTTTTAAGTTTGGTTGAGACCCAAACACAGGAAATGACTCAGTGTGTGGCTGAAGTGAAACTAAAGACCTTTATGTTTCACCGTCTAAAGTAAGAAAGACAGCAAATAAATTCAAAGATAAATTTATTATCTGTTGCTATTTAAAACAATGCATAAACTGATTTATTCTGAATTCTTTGTGTTGCTTTGACATCTTACCATCTGACTACATGTAAACACAATAAAAGAAAAACAAACAGATGATGTGAAATAATGATATAAACACTGTAATAATGATGTTTGTCTTGAGCACCACATGTTACCAACCAAGACTGTGTAATTCTGTTCAGAGTCAGTTCAAAAAGTAGACCAACATGCAGAGCAGGAGTCAGAGTACCAAACAAAGGTGACCTTTATTTCAATAAGGACACATAGTTAGAAAGAATGACCTTGATTTATTGATGAGCAGAATATAGATAGGCGTTTGGCGGTCAGACTCCGATGGCCCATCTCGGTAGAACGGAACCCACAAATCCACTAATATGAGTGGATTTGTGGGTTCCGAAGAAATACACGAATAAAAGAAAAAATAGGTGTTTTTAGAAGAAATCAAGTTTCATGCTCTGTAGAAGAAGTATAATCAGATTTTCTGTGTTTTTTTTACTCTAATACCTGTAAATAGTTAACGTAGCACAGGTCATAGCTGGACTGGCCGAGTTTTCATTTTTATGGGCTGACGTTGTTTTGTTACAAACAAAAAGCTCATACAATATTTTCTATTAGTCATGTCTTTGTAAGAAGTGACCCTTCCTGTCAGGTCAGACATCAGTAAACACTTTCTGGATATGTTTATGGTCTCAGTCACTAAAGTCTCAAACGCTACTCAAATGTTAATGTTGTAAAATTTGATCCTCATCAGAGTCAAAAAGGACAATAAAGAATTGTATATTTTAGGATGTTGCTACCTTCTGACTGCAAAGCCCCTTCCTCATGTGTGCTGTATGCAGATGACTTAAAGCAAGACATCTGCTGCACGAAAGAAACCACACGCTGCATTTCCTCTTTTCTACATGGCAAAGATAAAAGTGAGACCTTTCAGTAGATTAAAAATAAACTGTGCCAGACTAGACAGTAATACTGAGACTGCTAAAGACAGCGAGCTGTGACTTTAATGATCGGTATAATTCTCCCTCTGATAACATTCGTGTTGCTCACAAAAAATAATTTATAAAGTAAAACATTTATTTTAATAACCACACGGGTTTTCAGTTGTTTTCAGGCTCTGTCGCTTTGGCAATTAGATTTTTAAAATTTCCCATATCTACTTTTAAGCTTTTTAGGAGTTTCCATCTTCTGTTTTTTTCTACGCACTGTCAAGCAAAGCTACAAGCTGGTATAGCATTAGTTTTTATTTTTAATTAATTTAAAAAAATTATATTTAAATGAAAAGACTCAAGGTGCTTACCTTCTTTATAAAAAGTTTACATTTGTTAGATTTTCATGGAAAATTCTGACCAATGGTAACAGTCTGCTTCACGCTCGTTGACCGTACACTTTTAAATCATCCTCTGCTGAGCAACCTCTGAACCATAAGGAAACTTTCCTTGAGTTTATATTAACTTTATACTGCTGTGGATGCTGTATCTCGTAACGCTGGTGTGATGTTTTACTGTGAGTCTGGAGTTTTGGTCGTAGTGACCATTGATGCCTCATGTTGTTTGAGATTTTTGCACCATAAGTGTCAGTGGGAATAAAAACAGAAAAAAAGAAAAAGCTCATCTGTCAGGAAAATTGTTAAGAAGTAGGAGTCTGTAATTGATGGATGTGCTTTTCTTTTCTTTTTACAGTATAAAGGTATTCCTTATGGCAGCACAGTATGCAGCTAATGGGTTATAGTAAGGATGAAGACACTTAATGCAGCAAATAACATTTTTTATTTAAAGCATAAAAGCACTAGAGTCAGATGGAGTCAGAGCTGGAGACTCCTCCTGTTTTATTTCATTCTTGAAAGCAGAGTCGCTTTTTATTGAGATACTTTAATGAATTCACAGCACAGTGTGCCGCTCTCTCTCTCTGCTGCTGTGAGTGAATGGAGCTCACCCAACAGTCTCTCTGTCTCCCACTTTCTCTCATCTATATGACAGTAATCATTCAAAAAAATACTGACATATCATTTATCTATTTATTTATATGTCTATATAACATTTATTTGACTACACTTTGAATTCCAGTATTTAACTCAGTGATCTATATTGGTCTTTACAGTCCACAGAAAACAAATAATAAGAGATAAGGTATTGGTTTCTTTTTTAAAGGCAAATGTAATAAATAGAAATACAGAAACAGAAATGCTAGTAACAAAACCAGAATTCAGTAACACTTCAGTTTATTGAGGTTTGTGCACATGCACGGCTCTGTTAAGGTCCCACAACACTGTTTCAACTGTGGCCGATGTTTAGCTGTCAGACAGATGACCTTACGTTTACTTAAAACCTCATATTTATAAAACCCTTTCAAACAAACCATACTTGTTCAGTCTTTCTGTGCTGTTGTGATCATGAACATCTAACACACTACCCGAGGCTGTAGAGTCTGAGATGTAGCTGGAAACTGCCAATAAGTCTGCTCTTACAGATGTGCTCGCACTTAGGTGTAGCAGACAGACAGACCTCAGTACCTGTGTGGAGGAGGAAACAATGGTAACTTTATCAGAGTGTTGTCTTCAGTGTATTTAAATGTCTCAGATATTAACATATACCTTATGTATTGTTACTTGGAATGTTTTTTACTTAATATTTTTTTAACATTTCAACACTTTTCCATCATTTTGTGTTTCATCGTGCATCATGTTTGGTTTTTTATTTGCCTGTAGGATCACCTCAACAACGAAAAAGTTTTGGAGAAATTACTTTATAAAAGAGTAGTGTGGAAGTCACGCTTCAGTCATGGGGCAGCAACTTGTTGCAAGTACAAGTGTGGATGCACTGAATGGTCATTATATAACTCTCTTTTCTTCATGAAGCATAGCAGCTTGCACACACCAGTGGCGTCTACAGACAGGATACAATGTGCACCAAATTATCAAGCTCTGCAGTGCTGAGCCTGGACATCAGGGGCCAGGAGAAAAAGGTAGATACAAACAGAGTTTAGAGGAAGCACAGTAGATATTTTCCCCACACACTTACATATCATAATACTTGACTTTAATAGTCTTATATTTAGGACTATACCAAGGGCCAGATTTAACGGGGCAAAACAGAATGTGGTTACAATTTCCAAACAGATCTACTACATGTAGTTAGCTTTACGAGTGCGCCCCTTTCTGAACCCAGGTGCAGTCAGTTTATTTTAGTATCAAGCCTTAGTGAATCGGATGATGGGTGTGATTTAAATTACCTCACCACCTCTCCATATTTTGTATACTTAGAAATGAACTCTGAGAAATGCACATGTTATAGGGTCAGTCGCAGAAATCTCAGAGTTCCCATCTCTTGACTCTCCCTTCTTTTTATTCAGAAGTACTTCTTAAAACCCAAAACCCAGTTTGCACTGGAACAAAGTGTTTGTAACTCTAAACCCCTATGTACTTTAATATCTTACTGTGAAAAATGTCCATAAAGACAGTTTCCAATCAGACCCTAATGGTTGATGGCTGTGGCAACAAACTGGTGTCTCCAAAGCTCCACGAGGGTCAGGAGCTGAACGGGAAGCTGATCTTAAATGTTTTTAAAACCAAATCCTCCTTGTGGCGCCATGAAGGACACTTTTAGTAAGTTCCTGTTTGTATTACTTGATATTGGTAAAAACAAACAGGAAAATTATCATCTGGGGAAAAATGTCCACATTTTGGCTTGTAGAAATATAGTATATATATTGATTTAAAACAAATTATTGGGAGTAATCAAGATGGAGATTTCTTATTTTAACCTGTTAAAATATATTATCTGTTGAGATAAATTATAATTACTTACTTTTTATATTGATTTCTTTGGTCTTTCTCTGCTGAAGAGTGACTCAGATGCAGAAAAATCCACATCAGTTCCAAATCAGCATTAAGCAGATGTACAACTGCTAAGCAAAGTGACGATAATTGTTTTGAAGTTGATAGTCCACAAGGACACATGAGCACCAAAGCCACTGTAAATCGCTCTGCTGTGTGGGAGGGAGCCCTGCATAGTTTCTAAAGTATATCTTACAATCCCAACTTTACAGAGCAGCTATTAGGCCCACTTTGATTCCTCCAGAGTCAAAGTGGGCTTAATAGGAAGTGTTCACATCGCAATGATCCTGTTAAGAGAATGAACAAGATGAACACACAAATCAGAGGGGAGAAACAGAAGGTTGAAGAATTTAATGAGAACAAAAAGCTTTTTTTTTCTCTTAATCTAGAAGAAACATGAAAATAGATTGCAGCAGGAACCACTGACATATTATGCACCTTTAATAATTTTTTTCCTCCCAGAAGTAGGTGGGCACTTGGAGAGAGCATTGAGTAACATTGAGTATTACTTCCTTTGTCTCATCAGTTGTGATTGACTTTAACCCTGTCTCGTTCTCTCGAGCTGTCTCCACTCCTCTAATCACCCTTCTGTGTATATATATTAGCTGTCTCTCCCTTGTTTGTGCCAGAGTCGTCCTTCTGGTGTTTTTGGACCTCTTCGCTACAAAATACATGAAATACATTATCTCAGTTTGATGCCATGTTTAGCTGTGTAGCATGTCCTTGTCATTCAACAACAATCAAATAGTTTTACTTTGCAGAAATGAGAAAAGCAGAAGAAGGAGAAGTTTAATATAGATATAAAAATCTTTTCTACAACACATTTTCTGATTGGCCTCTCTGTGTCCCTCCTTCTTACACCAACCTCAAACAGCTCCTGTGGCTTTGACCGCAGCAGTTAGCTGACAGGTTTATATTTCCTGTTCTTTGCAAAAACAGAAGCTTGTTTCTTGTGTTGTGTTGTTATCTTTATCTATATACATGCAACACTGTTCTGTTTCTTCAAGTTAGGAGACATATTTTGTCAGGTCATAATTTTCACCATTTTCTTCTTTAAAAACAGTTGGTTTTTTTGTTTGTTTGTTTGTTTGTTTGTTTTTTATTTTGTTTTGCTTGTTTTGTAGAATCCTTTTATCATTATCTTACAAAGAGCTGCTTCGTCTTATCAAAAGCACCTTGATCAACAGAACTCCACTGGAACAGGATCTTGGTTGAAGTGATTCTGGTTATAGGAGACTTCAGCTGCTACTTTACCAGACTTGTGTGTGAATATGAGATAAAAGTTAGCAAGAGGGATTAACCACTGCCCAAATTGGATCTGTTTTTTTTTTGTCGCTCTCTGCTCATCTGTACCATGTGGATTATAATTTTCAGAAGGAATTGGACTGCCATATTGGATAAATATAACTGATGTGATTTGATTATTTTGTGATGATTATTTCTGATTCTGCTTTCATTTTACTCCTGTTCAATTGCCTTAATAAAATTTCCCTGCAAACAGTAAAAAGAAAACTGCAAAATATAATAACCTGGGATGTCCTCAGTCTGCCCTGAGACCTCAGCCCAGTTTCAAATGCCTTAAATCAGGGGTCCCCAATCCCAGTCCACGAGGGCCGGTGTCCCTGCAGGTTTTAGATCTCACCCTGGGTCAACACATCTGAATCACATGATTAGTTCATTACCAGGCCTCTGGAGAACTTCAAGACATGTTGAGAAGGTCATTTATCCATTTAAATCAGCTGTGATGGCTCAAGGACACATCTAAAACCTGCAGGGACACCGGCCCTCGTGGACTGGGATTGGGGACCCCTGCCTTAAATGCTTCACCTAGAAGATACCTATGAAGCTCATATTACTGTTCCAGAGAAACCAGCAGGGGGCAGCAGTGTGCTGGTTGCACTGTCCCCTCACAGCAAGAAGGTCCTGGCTTTCCACGTGTCTGCGTGGCCCCTCTCCAGGTACTCCAGCTCCATCCCACTGTCCAGAGAACTGCATGTTAGGTTAACTGGTGATTCTAAAATGGTCGTAGGTGTGAATGTGAGTCTGAATGTTTGTGCATCAGTGGACCTTTTTTTTTGTAATGGTATAAACAATGGAAGGTGGTGGATTGGCCACTTGGTCATGATCGACTCTGGGCTGGACAAATTACAGCCGATGAGGTCGAACTTTAAAGTTCCGTATTGAGATGAAAAGTAATGCGATTTGTTCTGTACTTCAGCTAGAATGAAAAAAAGACACAAAGCTGGAGTTATTCTGTCTTTACGCTGCGTCTTCTTCTCTCATTCTCTCCCCCTCCATCTTCTGTTGCTACTTCAATCCTGAAACTGATCAACGATCAGCTGATCAGCTTTTCTGTCACAAGTCCCGTCTGTCTTGTTTGTTTATCGCCCACTTTGCGCCAGAAAGGGGAAACCAGGGGATTTTAAGCTTGATCAGCTGTTGTTAGAATTTATTTAATATTACTTTCTAGTACCAACTGATGTTTGCTGGAGCCACAGCTGTAAAAGCTGCTGGTCATGTTATCGGTTTGGATATGTGGTGAGAGGGAAACATGAAGATGAAACCAGGAGATGTCCTTACTGAATCATCAGAGCTGAACAGGTGATGGAGAAACATGTTTACCTTTTAGGTGACATGGATGAGTTGAAGGGAAGTTATGAACTGTTTCTGAGAGACAAATAACACCAGGATCCTTTTCTAAGTAGCTGACAGCTGGTAACTGTGCAGGGGCGGGTCTAGCAAAGTTTTGCCAGGGGGGCAGGTAGGGCATTAACTGGGAGAGGGGGGCACAAAGATATACTTTTCTTTCTTATTCTCATTTCAAATGTCTAGCTTTTAATAAATAATTATCTGAATATTACAACCACAGTTTTCATCTGATGTAAAATGTATAGAAATCCATTACTGTATGTAGTAAATATTAAGTCTAATATTTACCCTAGTAAGCTATAGTACTTTTTCCTTTAGGAAGGTACCATCTGTGCAGTCAGCAATTCTGTTGATGAAAGATGTTGAATCTATTTAATTATTGTAGAATAATAACTGATTTCTGTGCATTTGTTTTACACATGTATTAAATTAAAGTCTATTACGTCAATTAAGCATCATGAAGCAGAGGGTGGGGTCTGGTTCCATTTTTTTTTTTTTTTTTTTTGCTAGGAGTTGGCAACAGCTACGGCTGCCATCGTGGGTTGGGATTATGACATGCAAATGTGAGTGTGCAGGTGCGCCTCCAGGAGTGGTGGATCCTGAAGACGGTGCGCCAGGACTGGATGCTGCTCTGGAGGCGGAGTATAAGACGGCGCGGTTGAGGACGGTGAGAAGAGATATTTTACTGTTATTTTATCATTGCATCAGAATCATATAATAAGCATTGCATTAAAGCATTTATTGAAACTATTGACATTACATTAACGTTTGTATTACAGTGATTGTTATAACCTCATGTTAATCTTCTATTTACAGGTGTTGGTATAATCATTAATCTTATATAATCTTTCATTTCAGGTGTAACCATGATCATCTTTATACATATTGCCGCTTGGTGCTTATTATGGAGTTGTGCTCAAGTCAGTAAGGGTTAAAAGCTACAGTCAGCGGGATGTCTGGCTGATCTATTGAGTGAAGTGGCTTAGAGCATAAAAGGCCGCACATGCTTACGAAACACTTATGGCATGCTATTCTTTATGATCTTTTATTCAGTTGTATCTTTTGTTACACTTTAAGGAGTGTGCATTTGCAATAGTTAATCATTATTTTATTTAGTCATATCATCATCATTAATCATTGTTTCAGTGAAGAATTTCTTTAGGCTGTTGGCCTTATGTTACAACTTGTATTACAGGTATTGTCATGATCCCATATTAACATTTTCCATTACAGGTGCAGTGATAATCATTTTGTATATACATGCATTGTATTTTTGTGCTTGCCAATGAGGGGGGCTCGGTCAACTAGTGGAGGGTCGGAAGCTTTGTCCGGCGCGAAGTTCGGACAATCTATTGTGTTAAGGATCTTGAGCTATGGAAGGAACACACTTACAAAACACAGATATCCTGTTATTCATCATTATCCTTTATTCATTTATATTCTTTTTATTAAGCTTTGAGTAGTGGCATTTGATTAGAACATTTATTCAACATATTACCTGTATGGTTTCAGTTAGGTTATTGCACACATGAAGAGTTGGCCTCTGTCCTTGTAGACAGAGTGAATGCTGAGGTCGAGGCACACACGCACACACACAAGCAGTAGTTAAACTCATGTGTAGGGGAGAGTTCAAATATTTAAATAACAATCTGCAAAGCCTTGTAGCTGTTTGATTATGCTTGCAGGAGAGACTGTTTGTTCCAGGGGATAAGCAGAGTTAGAAGATTACTGGGAAGGATCTGGCCTCTGGAAGAAGAAGATGTTCTTTTAATGTGTTAAAAGTTGTCAACATTGGTTGTATTGTACCTACTTTACGCATGAGGGGGCGTTCCAATACCCTGATTTTCATAAAAACTATTGTTGTGTGGTTTTCGGTGAGAGATCGATGCTGTCTGCGTGCAGTGTTCATCTCCAACACGTGTGTTCATTAAAATCATCGTTTGACTTGACCCGGCCGGACCAGTGTTGTTATTTTGGTTTTCCTCCTGTATCCATCCCCAATATTTTGAACCCGTAACAACGGCAATCATCCATCCTCGGTTTTACCCCAACCGGCTGGGGCTGCGACATGCCCTGTGTTGCTTTGCAGGTCCAGGAGGAAGTAGGGGTGGATCGCCTTTTCAGTTGGGTACAGTTTTCTCATGTTTAGTTACTCAGGGAGGTAAGTGATTGTTGTTTGGTTATGTTTCTTTGGGGCTAGGTAAGCAGTCGCTCCTCTGAGTTTGTTTCCCTTTTTGTTTGTTATTTTGGCATGGGTCCACCCCAAAGCCTGAGTGACTCCTGTGAACCCATTTTTTCATTTCGTGTTTGTAAATAAACCATGTCATATTTTAACTTGTGGTGTGATGTGCTGCTTGGGGTCGAGCAGGGGATGGATCACTCTTCTGTTGCGGTCTGGTTTCCTAGACCGGCCGTAACACAACCCCATTAGTTAGGTTGTTTAATATTTCCGCTAAATACTGTTCAGAATACCAGAATAGGGCGGATGGTGCAGGTTTAAGTTTATTAAATGGTAAATGGCCTGTATTTGTATAGCGCTTTACTTAGTCCCTATGGACTCCAAAGCGCTTTACACTACATTCAGTCATCCACCCATTCACACACACATTCACACATTAGATTGATACATATACACCAACAAGTATTTGTTGGTGTAGATACCAGCACTTCTTAATGTAAACTCTAAAGACTTCAAACTTTTTTTCTCACTGCTGTTGGTACAGGATACATTCAAATTTGATCCAGAAGCTCAACAATGAATATAAAACATATGAGCTGAATATAAAGAGCATGGATCTGAAACAGGAACACAGCTCTGTGTGCTTTATGCTAAAAGACAGTACCAAGTCTATATCACATTATCATTCAATATCATCTTCATAAAAACTAAAGACTGAGTGTGTCTGATATTTGGGCAGCAGAGGAGCAACAGTGGATTCATAAAATGCTTCATTTGGCTTTGCTGCTGCAGCTCTCCTCACTGACCTGTAAGACAAACACACAAAGAACAGAAAAGTCCAAGTTTCAGGATGTTAGACATTTACAGTTTTTTCTGAATGCTTAAACCCTAACTGTGATTCTTATAGCACAATTTCTAAAACTATTAATACTTATAGCAAAACCACTCACTGAGTTTGCAAAACTAAAAGCACAAACACTGCTTTGCACTCAGTTTGCCATTTTGTAACACACACTTTGCAAAACTGTAGGCACAATTC
>NW_024108893.1:0-25013 GCF_013358895.1 Oreochromis aureus
CAACAGCTGTTACTGAAATGACCCAAATCCAGAGAAATAAAGCTGCAGATCTTCTCTGTGTGAGTCCGTGTTTGATCTGAACATGTTTAACCTCCTACCAGGAAGTTGGAGAGGTTCTTCATCCTGTCCACGATGTTCTTCATGGTCTTCAGGGGAGGGAGGTAGATGCTGACCTGCAGTGACACAAACACACAACCCGTGATGGACAAAACAAAGTCAGCTCTCATAAAAAGGATGATTTGGTGTTCGGAAGCTTCGCTTACATCAAAGTCCGGCATGCTCGGCTCTTTGAACTCGTGCCACAGTCTCCGGGGGATGACGTCAACGGGGACGTCGTGAGTGACGACTCGACTGACGCTGGACAGGGTGGGCTGGGCGGCACAGAGGAAGAGGGCTCAGGTTTCTCAGATTAAAGGTTCAAATGAGTTAAACCAGTTTTAAAAGCAGCCAGAAAAACAAGACGAGCCAATATGAGCTGTCTTCAGCTCTGCTTTTGGCTTCTAGATTTGACTCTTGTTTAGTTTCCTCTCAGGGTTTGGTCGACACCTCAGCTGCGTTTATTGTTTTCTGGCCTTGGTTCACACTGGAGTGAACCACTCCACATTATAAATGTAACTGTTTGATAAACCTGTGGCTGGATTCTGGTTCGGAGACCCGACCGTAGATAAACTTATCCCCAGACGCAGCGTATCGCCCGATATTATGAATAGTAATGTAAAATTAAATCTATATAATTCGAGCTGTAGCAGAGACAAAGACTTCTCAGGTAAACTGTGAGTTTTTTCTCAGACGCTCTCACCAGCTCGGCGGCGATGGTGAGGCAGGGGCAGTGCTTCTTGGTCAGTTTGACTTTGACCGCCTTGGCGTTCTGGACTGTCTTCAGGGCTCTGGACAGATTCTCCGGAGTCACCTCCAGACAGATCTCGTTGTCCTCGGAGGACACGCCCTCCATCTGGTACTCCTCAAAGAAGTTGGCCTGCGGGGAGGAAGGACGGGATCAGGGTACTGAAATAATTTAATAGGTCCTGATCATCTCAGACTCATTCCTGAGTTTATTTTCTTAGCAGCTGGAAGTCGGAGCGTCGGCTCTCACCTGTGACAGCTCACACCACATGCTGACGCCGCCGTTGGCCACTTTACCGGACAGAACGAAGAACAGGTTGTCGGGCGTCAGCCGCAGGACGCACATCTTTGTCAGCTTTGAGATGGTGGTGACGACTCCTGAGAAAGATCAGAGGTGTGAACCAGGAGAAATATTTAATCAGTCACACGCAGACTCGGTTAGTTTTAATAATAGTAGTTAATAGTTTAGTTTAATTAGGTATCTGATCTGCACTTCTGAATAACATGACCCTGATAAACACACTAAAAACAACAATTAATACTACAACTATTGAAAACTAAGTACAACTAGACATTTTAACATTAAAACTTACTTTAAAAAACAAAAATGAGCTAAAAATGAAAAGTGGAAAACTAGAGCAGCTCTACAGAGCCGTTAAATAACAGATTACTCATTCAGCATAAACATACAGCTGATATTTTTGTGGTTCGGTCCAAATGTGCACTCATAGCCCTGCACAAGACTCCACGTAGATTTTGTTGACTTTAGATAACAGTAATCAGGACAAACCACCAGTTAAACTGTCAAAGTCTGCGGCACTTTGAGCACATGCTGTAAACCGAACTACAGACATTTCCTAACATGTCAGAAAAGTTAAAGAAAGAACAAAGTCCCGCTTCAGGAACTTTAAATTAGGTGTACTTTTATTTTCACAGTTTCTGTGCAGCATTTGGAGGGAAGCTAACAGCTTAGCTTCGGCCCTCGGTACAAACAGATGTTTGAGACTCACGGGTGAAGTGGTTCAAACAGGCGATGTCCATGATTTTCCCCCGAAACTTCATTTTTCCCCCGGGCAGCAGAATTTAATCTTCCGCTTTGACTTCAGGCGGGGAACTTTTTCATTTGTTTGGTCCGTCTGTGTCTACGGTCCGACGGAAACAACAGCCACATGGAAACTGTTAATCTTTCCGCCCAACGAAAGGAGAAAACAACCAGCAGAATTAAATATGTGGCACGGGGACCAGAACAGGGCCCCTTAAATGGTCTGTACAGGGGCAGAAAACTGTAGCGGACCAGTGCGGTCTATATTTTTACTTACATACTGTTGAAATCACACTTTTCAGTCTGTTCATTATCTTTTTGTAACTGGGATAGAAAATAACTTCAAAGATCCGTTTGGCAGCTTTCACCTAGAGTCAGCTTTTTGGTGAACACAGAATGTTCTTCACACTTAAAGATATGATGTCTCGTTAAATATTGGTCACTATATAACAGTTTTACACCCTGTTCTAGACCAATAAAAACACGAAAAACCCTCAGAAACAGCAGCCTGTGCATGCTGTGGCTCATTTTTACTCTGTGAGGTAATATTAGGATCTTATCAGAAAAATTATACTCAGACAATCCTGTAAAAAAAAAGAACTTCAACTTCCAGAGAGAAAAAAGGCAACAACTTTTAAAAACCTTATTTTGTGGCAACTTTTCAATGTTTTTTTTTTTTATTTTATTTTATTTTTTTTAGAATATTAGACTAAAGCTTGTCTACATGCATTAAATTAAAGATATTTTTCTTCAAAATACTTAACAAATAAATAAGCATCCTAAAGTGCCGCTGAGTGTATTTATTTATATTTTTATTCATATAAATTATTGATTTGGACACATTTTCTCATATAAATTTAAGTGACATCAGGCGTGTAAATCTCATGTGTCTTTGAAGATTTAACACAAACCTACATTTTACCATCAGACGGAAACAAGTTTATTCCCATTGCTGAAGCATCACACTGTGATCATGTTTGTTCTTTTTCATGTGCTCATTTATCGTCTCTAAGTTTTCTGAATTGAGTTCATTTTATCGCTGACACACATCATTTGTGATTTTCTTTGAATGTGTTTCTAAAAATAAGGAGGTAAAATATTTGTGTCTCTTTCTCAGCTGAAAAACACCTCAGTCGATCACAGTCAGCTGCAAAAACAATAATAATAATAATAATAATACATTTTATTTATAAGCGCCTTTAAGGCCCTCAAGGTCACCTTACAATAGCACAAGAAGAATAGCAACAATACAATATAATAAATGTGGCAAAATAAAATTTAGACATAAGGTAAAAAAACAACAACAACAACAAACTAGCATGAAAGTATAAAAGCTGAGCAAGGTAAAAATGGACTAAGACAGAATCAGGTGTATGCAATTCTGAATAGATGGGTTTTGAGATGGGATTTAAAAGTGTGTGGTCTGGAGATCTGGTGGAAGTGCATCCAAAGTCTCGGGGCAGAACAACTAAAGGCTCTGAGTCCCATGGTAGTCAGGCGAGCAGGTGGAACAGACAGAAGGGAAGCTGAAGAAGAGCGGAGTGTACGAAGGGGTGAGTATGTATGGAGAAGATCGGATAAATATGGAGGAGCGAGGTTATGAAGCGCTTTGAAAGTGAGAAGCAGGATCTTGAAATTGACACGGAGGTGAATTGGAAGCCAATGGAGCTGTTTAAGAACAGGTGTTATATGTTCAGTGGATCTAGTTCTGGAAATAATACGAGCAGCTGTAATTTTTAACTAACTGCAATTTATGGAGGGATTTATGAGGTAGACCATAGAGAAGAGAGTTACAGTAATCTAAACGAGATGTGACAAGAGCATTGACAAGTATGGTGATACTGTGTGGTGTGAGTGAGGGACGAAGGAGGTTAATATTACGGAGATGAAAGTAGGAAGACCGAGTGATATTATTTATATGTGCTGTGAAAGACAGAGTGCTATCAAGGATGACACCAAGACTCTTAACCTGAGGGGAGGATGTGACAACAGAGTTATCAATGGATAATGAAAGACTTCTGGGTGAGACTTTGGTCAGTTTTGATTTGGCGCCTAACTGGAGTATATCGTGATCTGTGAGGGAGTAATTGAACAAACTGTGAGCGGCCAGAGAGATAAGAGGTAAACCAGGCGAGTACTGTACCGTTGATGCCATCCATCCATCCATCCATCTTCATCCGCTTTATCCGAGGCCGGGTCGCGGGGGCAGCAGCCTAAGCAGAGAAGCCCAGACCTCCCTCTCCCCAGCCACCTCCTCCAGCTTATCCGGGGGAACACCAAGGCGTTCCCAGGCCAGCCGAGAGATATAATCTCTCCAGCGTGTCCTGGGTCTGCCCCGGGGCCTCCTCCCGGTGGGACATGCCCGGAACACCTCACCCAGGAGGTACCCAAGAGGCATCCTTGTCAGATGCCCGAACCACCTCAACTGGCTCCTTTCGATGTGGAGGAGCAGCGGCTCTACTCTGAGCCCCTCCCGGATGGCCGAACTTCTCACCCTATCTCTAAGGGAGAGGCCAGCCACCCTTCAGAGGAAGCTCATTTCTGCCGCTTGTATCCGCGATCTTGTTCTTTCGGTCACTACCCACAGCTCGTGGCCATAGGTGAGGGTAGGGACGTAGATCGACCGGTCAATTGAGAGCTTCGCTTTTACACTCAGCTCCCTCTTCACCACGACGGACCGGTGCAGTGTCCGCATCACTGCAGCCGCAGCACCAATCCGTCTGTCGATCTCCGGCTCCCTTCTCCCATCACTCGCGAACAAGACCCCGAGAGACTTGAACTTCTCCACTTGGGGCAGGAACTCATCCCCGACCCGGAGTGGGCACTCCACCCTTTTCCGGCTGAGAACCATGGCCTCAGATTTGGAGGTGCTGATCCTCATTCCCGCTGCTTCACACTCGGCTGCGAACCGCTCCAGTGTGAGCTGGAGGCCCTCACCTGATGAAGCCAACAGAACCACATCATCCGCAAAAAGCAGAGATGAGATTCTGAGGCCACCGAAGCGAAAGCCCTCCGCCACTTGGCTGCGCCTAGAAATCCTGTCCATAAAAATTATGAACAGAACCGGTGACAAAGGGCAGCCCTGGCGGAGCCCATCACCCACCAGGAACGAGTCCGACTTATTGCCGGCAATGCGAACCAAACTCTTGAAACGGTTGTATAGGGATCGAATGGCCCGTAGCGATGGGCCAGACACCCCATACTCCCCATAACGCCTCCCACTGGACACCCGAGGGACACGGTCGAATGCCTTCTCCAAGTCCACAAAACACATGTAGACTGGTTGGGCAAACTCCCATGCACCCTCAAGTATCCTTGAGAGGATGAAGAGCTGGTCCAGTGTTCCGCGACCAGGGCCGAAAACCACATTGTTCCTCCTGTATCCGAGGTTCGACTAGCGCACGAACTCTCCTTTCCAGCACCCTGGCATAGACTTTCCCAGGAGGCTGAGGAGTGTGATCCCCTGTGGTTGGAACACACCCTCCGGTCTCCCTTCTCTAAAGATGGGGACCACCACCCGGTCTGCCAGTCCAGGGTACTGCCCCTGATCTCCACGCAACATTGTAGAGGCGTGTCAACCAGGACAGCCCTACAACGTCCAGAGCCTTCAGGAACTCGGGCGGACCTCATCAACACCAGGGGCTCTGCCACCAAGGAGTTGTTTAACTGCCTCAGTGACCTCGCCCGGAAATTGGCGGGTCATTCCCTCATCCCCAGACTCTGCTTCCTCCTCGGAAGATGTGTCAGTGGGATTAAGGAGGTCCTCAGTATTCCTTCCACCGCCTGACAATTTTCTCAGTCGACGTCAGCAGCGCTCCGCCAGCACTATACACAGTGCAGGTAGAGCACCGCTTTCCCCTCCTGAGACGCCTGACGGTTTGCCAGAATCTCTTCGAGGCAGTCCGAAAGTCTTTTTCCATGGCTTCTCCGAACTCCTCCCACACCCGAGTTTTTGCTTCAGCCACTGCCCGAGCCGCATTCCGCTTGGCCTGTCGATACCTGTCGGCTGCCTCCGGAGTCCCACAGGCTAACCAAGCCCGATAGGACTCCTTCTTCAGCCTGGTGGCTCCCTTCACCCCTGGTGTCCACCATTTGGTTCGGGGGTTACCACCACGGCAGGCACCAACCACCTTGTGGCTGCAGCTCACTGCAGCAGCTTCGGCAATGGAGACGCTGAACATGGTCCATTCGGACTCAATGTCCCCAGTCTCCCTCGGAATGCTGTTGAAGCTCTGCCGGAGGTGTGCTTTGAAGATCTCATGGACTGGGGCCTCTGCTAGACGTTCCCAGCACACCCTCACTACGCGTTTAGGTGCACCGGGTCTGTCCAGCGTCCTCCCCCGCCACCTGATCCAACTCACCACCAGGTGGTGATCAGTTGATAGCTCAGCCCCTCTCTTTACCCGAGTGTCCAGAACATATGGTCGCAGGTCTGGTGATACGATTACAAAATCGATCATCGACCTGCGGCCTAGAGCGTCCTGGTGCCACGTGCACTTATGGACACTCTTATGTTCGAACAAGGTGTTCGTTATGGCCAAACTGTGATTTGCACAGAAGTCCAATAACAAAACACCACTCGGATTCAGATCAGGGAGGCCGTTCCTCCCGATCACGCCCCTCCAGGTCTCGCTGTCGTTACCCACGTGAGCATTGAAGTCTCCCAGCAGGACAACAGAGTCTCCAGATGGGGCACCTTCCAGCACCCCCCAGGGACTCTAAGAAGGCTGGGTACTCTGAACTGCCACTCGGCGCATAAGCGCAGATGACAGTCAGGACCCGTTCCCCGACCCTAAGGCGCAGGGAACAAACCCTCTCGTCCACCAGGAAAAACCCCAACGCACCGGCAGCAGCAAGCGGGGATATTAGAATACCCACCCCAGCCCGCCGCCTCTCACCAGGGGCAACTCCAGACTGAGACAGAGTCCAGCCCCTCTCCAGGAGACTGGTTCCAGAGCCCAAGCCATGCGTGAGGTGAGCCCGACTATATCTAGCCGGTACCTCTCAACCTCACGCACTAACTCAGGCTCCTTCCCCACCAGAGGTGACATTCCATGTCCCTATTGCCAGTCTTGGCAGCCGGGATCAGTCCGCGCCAGGGCCTCCGCTCCTGGCCGCCGCCCAGCACACAATGCACCCGACCCCTATGGCGCCTCCTGCGGGTGGTGGGCCTGCGGGAGGATGGGCCCATGTCTCCTCTTCGGGCTGTGCCCGGCTGGGCCCCATGGACTAAGGCCCGGCCACCAGACGCTCGCCCTCGGGCACCCTCCCCTGGCCTGGCTCCAGGGCGAGGCCCCGGTAACCCTATCCCGGGCAGGGTAAACTGTTCCCTCGATATTCTCTTCATAAGGGTCTTCTGAATCGCTCTTTGTCTGGTCCCTCACCCAGGACCGTTGATGCCAATAGATGCTAATCTATGAAGAAGGATGCGATGGGAGATAGTGTCAAAAGCTGCTCTAAGGTCAAGGAGAATGAGGATGATGATGAGTCCAGAGTCAGCTGCAAGCAGAAGATTATTAATGATTTTTACTGGAGCTGTTTCTGTACTGTGAAATGAACGGAAGCCAGACTGAAACTGTACAAGTTATTTCCAGTGAGGTGTTTGTGAACCTGTGCAGCCACCATCTTTTCAAGAATTTTGGCTAAGAAAGGCAGATTTGAAATTGGCCTGAAATTATTTAGATTGGAAGGATCTGAACCATTCTTTTTCAGTATTGGAGTTATTGTTGCAGTTTTAAGAGAAGAAGGAACAGAACCAGATATAAGAGAGGAGTGTACGATATTAGCAATCAGTGGGCCAAGGGAGGGAAGTGAGAGTTTAACAAGATTAGCTGACAGTGGATCAAGTTTACATGATGATGACTTTAACTTAGTAATTATGGAAGATAGCTGAATTATTGTGGGAAGTTCAAATTTGGATAGAGAGAATGACAGTTGAGTAGGACAAAAAATGCAGATAGAACAATTGACCATATCACAGGACGAGGGCAGTTGTTGATGAAGATTCTCAATCTTCATCAACAATTAATTCCTTCATTCCTTCCTTCAGTCCTGTGTGTGTCTGCTGACCTTTTCTTGTGTCAAAGTTCATTTGTTTCTGTTAGAAAAATAAAGGCTTGATTCTTATTCATTCTGTCACCAAATTAAAATGATCTCCTGTAATCTGCAAGCTCATTTGTTGTGAAACAAAAGCATTCCAGCTCTACAAGCTGCTTACAGATCTGGACTGGAGTCAGTTTGGAGATTTTCTCTGAGCACAGAAGCTGAGAGGGCAGTGAAGCGAAGCACTTCAGATTAAACTGCAGATAATGTCATGGAAGTTTGAATAAAACAACATACTGTTTATGTTTTCTGACCCTTGTGTAAAAGCTGCATCCACATGAAGCTGATAAGATAGATAAACATAAAGTTACAGATAAAACTGAAACACATCAGACTTGTGTTTCAGAACTCGCTGTGACCCCTCGTATTTTTAAAAGGTTGCTATTCGCCCTTTTTTAAAAACCACAACCCTGACTTGTCCCTCCCTCAGCACTAAAATTTCCTTTTACCTCCAAAATTTTAGAAAAAGTGTCGGCCAACCAGCTTCTAGTGTTTCTACCTGCTCATTACATTTTAAGTAAGTTTCAGTCTGGTTCCTTTCAGTTACTCTACTCAAACAGCCCTGCTCAGAGTTTCTGATCATATTTTAATGCACAGATATGCAGGTGAATATTCGGTTCTTGTTCTGTTGGGTCTTTCTGCTGTCTTTAAGTAATGATGGTACTCTGATTGAGAGGCTTTGAATGTGGGTAAGCATCTCTGAGTCAGCTCTCAGCTGCTTCTGCTAATGTTGTGTCCTCTCCAGTCACTTTATCTTGTGGTGTTCCCCAAGGTTCGATCCTCAGGCCTGTCTTGTTTGCTTTGTACATGCTTCCATTTGGACACATTCTGAATTACTTCGAAGACCTCTCATACCATTGTTATCCAGCTCTACATGAAATTCAAACCCCAGAATGATGTGAGACTGTCTGTCCTTCAGGACTGACTTCATGTCATAAGAACTGGTCAGTAGTTCTGTCTCATCTGTCTGTAATCACACAAAAACCTGAAGTTCGTATCTGTGTCCCTGATAACTTTGTTCTGATGGTAACTGAGAGTTGTGAGGACTCTGGGCGTTACTTTTGATCGGTTTTGATGAGCATCTTGGTGGTCTCGTACAAACCTTGCCAGTCTTATATATTTTGTCTCAGTGTGAAATAGAAATGACCATTCATCCTCTTATTTCATGACCCCACATTTACGTATGTCTTGACCCTTTTAAGGGGCCCAGACTGAAACCTGCTGACTGTAAATAAAGTACTTAAATTTCCTTGGAAATATGGCTGAAGTTTCACAGTAATGTTGACACTTGATCTTGATTTGCATTACATACTCTCTACCCTTGGTATGTTGTTCTTTTTTGTAATTAGGGGTCAGATGTGAAAATGAAACCCTTCTTGTCTCATTGATCTCAGTTTTATTATGAGAATAAAATTATTCCGTATGATCCCTGCTGTTTATTCATCTTTGTCTATCTTTTATTTTCCCTTTTAAATAATTTTTTGCAGCATTCATTCATTTTAATTGGATGCCTACATGATCCTTCATCCTATTGGCTCTCTGCTCTCATTGGTGACCAATCACAGGCTGTCATTCTTCATGGATTCTCCATAGTTCCTCTCAGCTGCCTCTGGCTGCAGCAGCTTTTCAAAGCTTTGCTTCAGCTTACTGTCTGACTGTTTGAATCTTTGACTTCACGATGGCACCGCTGTCCATTCAGTCCGGAGTGAAATACGCCAAAACGCTGCTGCCAAAGACTCTGATGAGGTGAGTTTGTTAAATATTATCAAAACTTAAAGTCGAGTTTTATAAATTCAGTTTAGTTATCGTAAATCTGGGGATTAAAAAAATATTGGTAATTTCACTCAAACCAGCTGTACATCGAATTGTATTCAGACATTTTTAGACTTTGCAGAGGAAGCTGTGTGTGTGCAGAACTGCAGAAGAAGAATGGCAGCCACTCAGTAAATAGGATTACTGAACCTTTCAAATAGTGAAAGCAGCCAAGAGGGTTTTTATGGATGTAAGTCTGAGGTTATTAAAACCTCCGACTTGACTATAAGATTTCAAACTGTAATGCAGTCAACTTTGAATGACCTGCAGGTCCATGTCCACAGTCCAGACCACCATCTCTCGACACATGCTGCCCCTAAATCGGCCTCGCTGTTTCAGAGTGTGCACATACAGACGGATGCGGCGGCGAAGTTTGACTGCGTCTTCTCTAGACGAGCTCCTGGAGCAGGTAAAAACAACCTGTAAACTCTCTTAGACAAACAGTAGTGTGCATAAGTCGCGAGCCAGCTCTCATTTCTTCATATTTTGATAAGAAAATGGGAAATAGGTGCAGTTAGTTTTTGAAACATGTGCAAACATGGAAAAATGGTAAATAAGGCAAAAACAGAGTTTGTACAATTCCAACAAACTTTAAATTCATTATTTGGTATGACTGCCTTTATTCTTCATTACAACCTGAACACCCTTAGTCACCTTTTTAGTAGTTTCTTTAAGCAGTTTTTAGGAACAGTGCAGCGTTTGATGCTATTGACCTCAACATTTTACTATGAAGATTAAACAGGCTGTAGGTATTAAAAGGTGTTTGAATGAATTTGATCATGTAAATCTTCTTCAGACACCAAGTTATTTATAACTTTGTCCTAGCACGTAATTTTAGGGTTACATGCTAGGACCAGTTCTGTTTACATTATACATTCTTATCTTGGGCACTATTATTAGAAGGCATAGCGTACATTCTCTATCCATGAAGCCAGATAACACACACCAGTGACCACCAATGAAGATGACCTGGACATCTCCTTCAATGCACATATTAAACAAATATGTAAGACTGCTTTCTTCCATTTGCGCAACATCTCAAAAAAGAGATTAAAGAATCAAATTTAAAATCATTCTTCTTACATAAAAGCTCTTGAATAATCAGGCCCTTGAACACCTCACAGCCCATTTATGAATCTGTACCATTAACATCAGTATAATGAATGAAACAAACATAGAATTAGCTGAATTGCTAAAGAGATGCCATTCCATGCATCCAAAAGAGAAAGTAGGAGGGTGGCTAAGGGAATTTCAAGGACTTCAAATTCTACTAGAAGGCATGAGTTCAAGTTGAAATGGCACTGGAATTATAGTGGAAAGCTCAATGGTCAATGGTAACTTTATTTTTCTCAGTGGGAAACTTCAGGTTTTTTCCACCAGTATGTCCACACATCAAACAACACAAAGATTAAGAACAGCCCAACCTTTAAACAGATTTGTTTACCCTAACCCCCTAACCCTAACACGTTTAGACAAATTACCATGTTATCATGTACTGTATTGGCATAATGGCAATGCAGATTGTTTACTTACTTGTCTGGAGGTTGAACAAGTAACACCAAAAATGATTCCGTCCGACACCTCCAGCCTCCAACATCTCCTTCTCATAATGGACGTGTGTCTTGATCTAGAAGAAAAGAAAAGACCCTGCTTGACCCAGGATTTGCAAATCAAGTGGTGGTCTAAGGAGCTCGGAAAGAAAAGCATCTGGACTAATTTAAGTTGCTTGAAGACGTTTCACCTCTCATCCGAGAAGCTTGAACTGAAGAAGCTGAAGAAGCTTCTCGGATGAGAGGTGAAACGTCTTCAAGCAACTTAAATTAGTCCAGATGCTTTTCTTTCCAAGCTCCTTAGACTACGATGACCTGGATGACTGAGGACCTTCACAGACAGATCAAGTGGTGGCAGTTACTGAAGTATAAAGAGCAGCTTGTAAACATTATCATCATAATAGAAGTGGGTAAGAATACATCAGCAGAAGATATGTGGAATGATGTGATCACCCAGATAAAGCCCTGGAAAGAACAAAACCAGGTAGAATGTTTCTGGACAAGCAAGTTTGGTGGCAACAGATAATCATGGAGAAGAAGGTGGCCTTCAAGGCATGGTTTCAAACTCAGACTTCAGCCGACTTCCAGCATTACGAGGCTTTCAAATCAGCTGTAAAGTGGTGCTAAGAGGTCCAAGAGCAAGAGTACTGAATATGACCTTCACTATGAGGAAGTGCATTCCTCCTGAGGTGCAAACAGACCTACTGCTTGGCCAGTCAAAGTTCTAGCTCACCAGCACAACGGTGCCCAACTGAAAAACCAAAGGCAACGTCATGTTTAAATTACCGCCTAATTTGGTTCCTTTGTCACAACGTGTAAATGTTTGAATGTGTCACTGAAGGCGATTTATGGAACATCATTCAAAGTATGCCCAATGGTTTCATCAAAGGTTGTTCTACGACAGATATCACCCATGCTGCAAGGTTATGTAATGAGTGACACTGAGAGAAGAACATGACATTCCTGGAGATGGAGAAATCATTCACCAAAGTGCCTCACGAACTCTGACCTGCACGTTGTCCCTGACATGTGTCACCATGCAGCTGTTAATCAAAGTGGCCACGCCCCTACTAATGCAAACGTTAGGCTTTAATAGAATCTAAACAGGTGAATCATAAAAACATTCTCATCCTGTACAGTTGTTATGAAGAGACAAAGAAATCGTCAGATTCTGACTCTTTGAATTGATTCTCCTGTTCTGTGTCCCAGGCAGCGAGGGTGTTCATGATGTCCTACCAGTTCCTGACTCTGGTCCTGGAGGAGGACGGGACTGTGGTGGACTCAGAGGAGTTCTTCCAGTCACTGCCCAATAGCACACCGCTGATGGTGCTGGAGAAGGGGGAGATGTGGACAGAGAGCAAGGTGAGAGCAGAGATGACGTTCATCATTGTGGCTGAGTTACTGTGTGCATTTATGAAGTGAGATGATCTCTCTTCACTGAGCCCAGGAGGGAAGTTCACACGTTTCAGCAGCATGAAGAACAGACAGGAAACAGACAGGAAATGGATCAGAACTTAAATAAATAATTCTTCTTAAATAAGTGTTTTGTTGCCCAGAATCATGTAGCTTGTTTTTTTTAATAAAGGAAAAAGGTTTTTACCCAAATCAAAATTTTCTGAACATGTTGGTGTTTCAGATTATTCCATGCTTCCGTCAGCCAAAGAAGAGTGGGATTGCCAAAGTAACCTTTGACCTCTACAAACTGCAGCCTAAAGACTTCCTGTGCTGCCTCGCCATCAGGGCGACGCTGTATGAGACGTACACACTCTCATACGACTTCAGATTCACCAGGATCAAACACATCCTCAAGTAAGCCTGATAACAGTAACAGTCTCAGCAGCACTGTGCAAAGTCTGACTGTTTTTGTCTTTTCTAGTTATATGTAGTTTATATTTTCAGTTCCCAATCTGAATTTTTCAAAGGTTTTAAATTCATAGCTGGCTAAGTTAACTTCTTGTGTACGTTTGTATCTGTTTTCTTTTCTCCAATTTTGTCACAGAACTTTGTGAACACTTTGCAGAAACTATCCGGTTATTATGAGGTATTTGTAAATAAAATTTGACACCAAAAATGTTAGGGCATGCACAGGAGAACAGTTAGTGTCAGCACCAGCTCCACAAGTGGCTGTGGAGGTCTAGATTATCTTAGATTAGATTAGATGAAACTTTATTAATCCCTCGGGTGGGTTCCTCCGGGAAATTCATTTTCCAGTAGCACAGCACTGACAGAAGTTGCATGTTACAGATACAATAAAGGGGAATGAGAGTAAGGATATGAGCATAAATATACCACATATACACATACACATATATAAATACAGAAATAGGGATAAATAGAAATACCAGTGGATTGCACATTTGAGTGAGTCTATTGCACAGTGATTATTGCACAGTCGAATATAAGTAAAAATATTGCGGATATTGCACAGTGTAAAAAAAGCACTACAGCTCATTTGTTCCCCCCCTCCTTTGTCCTCCTGTCTCCCCTCCCTCTCCCCTCCAGAGAGGAGTTAAACAGTTTGATGGCCTGTGGGACAAAGGCGTTTTTAAGTCTGTTGGTTTTTGACTTTGGGAGAAGCAACCTGTCACTGAACAGACTCCTCTGGTTGTTTATGGCCGTGTGCAGAGGATGCCCAGCATGGTCCATAATGTCCATCAGTTTCTTTGGTGACAGTGGCAGAGAAAAGGACACTAGAGTGTCCAGCTTCATGCCGACCACAGAGCCAGCCTTCCTGATCAGTTTTTCCAGCCTGGATGATCCTTCTTTGCTGTGCTGCTCCCCCAGCACACCACAGCATAGAAAAGTACTCCAGCAACCACTGACTGGTAAAACATCCTCAGGAGCTTCCTGCAGATGTTAAAGACCTCAGCCTCCTGAGGAAGTACAGTCGGCTTTGGGCTTTTTTATACAGGTGCTCTGTGTTGCATGACCAGTCCAGGTTGTTGTCCACCCACAGCCCGAGGTACTTGTATGTGGTGACCACCTCCACCTCCTCTCCCTCTATCTGAACTGGCAGTGGACCTGCTCTGGACCTCCCAAAGTCCACAACCAGTTCCTTGGTCTTTGAGGTGTTGAGTTGCAGGTGGTTTGTGTGACTCCATGCGACAAAGTTCCTCACCAGACTCCTGTAGTCCTCTTCCTGATCATCTCGGATACACCCCATGATGGCCGTGTCGTCTGCAAACTTCTGAATATGGCATAATTCAGAGTTATAGCAGAAGTCAGAGGTGTACAGGGTGAAGAGAAGAGGGGACAGCACAGTTCCCTGTGGTGCTCCTGTGCTGCTGACCACAGTGTCAGACGTGATGTCCTTCAGCCTGATGTACTGTGGTCTGTCAGTGAGGTAGTTGGTAGTCTGTTGTGTGGGGTGGCAGTCCTCTGCATAGGTGCTGCAGATCAAGGAAGATGATGGTTCCTTTTTCTTTGTTTGTTGGCCCTCCTTGCTCTCTTTTCAACTCTCTGGTCATTCCTGGTACATAGACCTAAATTAATAAAACACTCAGGAACAATCCAGAACAGACTCTGGCAGCTTCAGTTAAGATAAAACTGCTTCATGCATATAACTGTGCATAGAGTTCCTGTTTAATGTGGTGCACTCTGGTGGTGCTTCCAGGTGATGGCAGAGATACTTGCTGTGTAGTAACACAATAATGACTTCACACAGCTCGTGTGAGGTCGTGTGTGTTTTTTAATCAATAAAACTGTTTTTTTAATATCTTGCTGCATTTTGTATAAGTTCATCCTCAAGTTGAAATAAACAACAACACTAAAGCTATTCTGTTATACCTGTATGTAAAAAATACACTGCACCCAAAATATTTCATAGTTCAGCAACACTGATCAATCTAATAAACTTAAACCTGCTCCATCCTCCCTATTCTGGTATTTTAAAGAGTACTTAGCAGAAATATTAAGCAACCGAACTAATAGGGTTGCAAACTCCCAGCAAAAAAATAAATAGGGAACCACCCCCCACCCTCCGCCTCATGATGCTTAATCGATGTAATCAACTTTAATTTGATGCAGTGTGGAAAAAAATGCACAGAAACAAATTATTTTTCAAGAATAATTAAATAGATTCAACATCTTTCTTCTACAGAATTGCAGACTGCACAGATGGTACCTTCCCAAAGGAAAAAGTACTATAGCTTACTAGGGTATATTAGACTTAACAGTTACTATATACAGTAATGGACTTCTATACATTTTACATCAGATTAAAACTTTGGGTGTAAGATTCAGATAATTATTTATTAAAAGCGAGACATTTTAAATGAGAATAAGAAAGAAAAGTATGTCTTTGTGCCCCCTTTTCCCTGTTCATGCCCTATCGGCCCCCCTGGCTAAACTTTGCTAGATCCGCCCCTGCACAGTTACCAGCCGTCAGCTACGTAGAAAAGGATCCTGGTGTAGAAAGTAATATTAAATACATTCTAACAACAGCTTATCAAGCTTAAACGTGCTGCTGTTGTTCAGCCGCTGGTTTCCTCTTTCTGGTGCAAAATGGGCCAAAAACAAAGAAGAGAGACGGACTCGCGACAGAAAAGCCGATCAGCTGATCATTGATCAGTTTCATGATTGAAGTAGCAGCAGGAGAGCGAGAGGCAGTCGACTGCCTCTCGCTCTCCTGCTGCTATTAAACTTGAGTATGAACTTATACAAAAGTATGGAACGCTCCATATATCGGTTGTTAAGCTTAACGTGGGAATGCTTTACAAACATTCAGAGATGAACTTACACACTTGCTTTACTTCTCTCTGGGATAACTTCCTCGGAGATGAAATGCTGGTTTGGTAGCGAGGCTACAAATACACACAGCCGCTCTATCACTGAGCACACTGCTCTGACGTGCTACGGTTATGAGCCGAGTTACGCCGTGTCACAAGTTTTGTGAGGTGTTTTTTTGATATTTAATGGATCGGATTACATTTTTTATTTCTCGCCGATATCCGATCCAGTAATTTAGGTCAGTATCGGACCGATACCGATACGTAATATCGGATCGGTCCATCTCTAGTATAAATACTTCAGTAACTACTACATAGTTTGGTGCAGTCTACTGTAAGGTAAACTGGTTAGTATGCAGTGATGTGTTAAAGTTTACAGTAATGAGCAATGTTGGACTGGTACAGAGCAGCTGTGGCGTTCATGGTCAGTGTTTGGTTACATCAAGGGTAGCAGACCTCACTTTAAATTTAAGGTGATGATGCTGATTAGAGTCACTGATTCCAACTTTATACTAGCTTTATTCAGTGTAGGCATTGGAAATCAACCCTAAAACCTCATGTAACATTGCTTATTATGAGTTTATTTGACTAAATTTCTCTGTCTCTATCTTCAGCTCGCTGTTGTGCTGCGTCACCTCTCTGACCAGAGTAGCCGGACAACTGCTGCTCTGCACATCCTCCTCACTACTGCAGTTCACCGGAAATGCCGGCCGCTAAAGCCATGTCTCTTTGTGTTAAAACAGCTGTTCATTTGGGCGGGGGGGGGGGGTACTACAAAGCTGGTTAACACGCCCAGGCTTTCTTTGCGTTACCTCCCTCGACAAATCGTAGGGCCAAGATGCGGGGTAGCCCAAGCAGAGGAGCCTAGACATCCCTCTCTCCAGCCTCCAGTTTATCTGGGGGGAGACGCTAAGGTGTTCTTAGGCTGGCCTGGGTCTGCCAGACCCCTTCCATGAAGGACATGCCTGGAAGGAGGTGCCCAGGAGGCATCCTTGTAAGATGCCCAAACCACCTCGATTGGATCCTTTCGTTGTGGTGAAGTAGCAGCTCTACTCAGAGCTCCTCCTGAATGACTGAACTCCTCACCCTAT
Source organism: Oreochromis aureus (assembly GCF_013358895.1). Lineage (NCBI taxonomy): Eukaryota > Metazoa > Chordata > Actinopteri > Cichliformes > Cichlidae > Oreochromis > Oreochromis aureus. Next base: position 17,168 of record NW_024108893.1, read on the forward strand.
CTCTAAGGCCTGTTATATTCAAAACATATTTCCCAGCACAGAATCTAAAATGACTTTAAACATGTAAATAAAAGAATCAGTGAAAATGTAGCCTTCCAGCTGATTTTAAACCAATGCTCTGTACATAACCTGCTCCCAATGTTCCCTCTAAGCTGAGCACGTGCGCAATTGCGCACTGTTGGCACGGTCTCTGCGCAGAGAAAATCTGTGTTGCGCACACAAAAAGAATTCTAACCTGAATTGAAATTAAAGTAAATATGTGCCGACACCGGTGTTTTAGCTGGCAAAGCGGTGTGGCTGATGTGCAGTGAAGCCACATTAATGACAACGTGTACAAGTATTGGAGATGTGAGCAGGACAGACGGAACAATTGACGGAAAAAGTGTGGACTTTATACCAGTTTTTAAATTGTGTTGATCGGCCACGTAAAACCAGAGTTATGATAAAAATATCTGCAATGTTTGGTTTTCTTCCTGAATACTATCGTTGTTTATATTTACTGCGAGAAGAAACGGTAAAAACGGTGTTTTATAAGGAAAGCGCTCAAAAGCCTGTGAGCAAAGATGAAACCAAAACACCCCCCACCCTTTCTTATTGGTTGAAAAATGTACCATGTCGACAAATCAAAACATGGCATTTAGTTGTTAAGAAACGGGGGGAAGTTTTAGGAGTGACAGCGGTGTTTTGAGATGTGAGAGATTTGAGACGTTTAGCGCAAATCTTGTGTAGTTAGTGTGTAGTTAGTGTGTAGTTAGTGTGTAGTTAGTGTGTAGTGTAGTCAATAGTTTTGTTGTGTGTGTCAGAACAATGAGGCGACTGCTGAATGTTACAGGTGTTACAGCAGTGATACATCTCCTGTTGTCAGGCCTGCAGGTATCAGGCTGTTGTTCTCCTTTATCTCATAGTGGACAGAAATTATTTTTTGGAGTGGCACAAATAATTTGTGTGGCATCAGATTTGATGCAGAACAGCTGATTGTTCTGTAAATAGTTTTAAATGTTTATTTAAAAAAACGCCTTGGCTGCATTTTTAGGTAAACAGCTGCAAAAAACTTTGTTGTTTGCCAAACTCATTTACTTTTTTGAAGTAGTAACTATATAATTAATTGCCCAACATTGGTCATTATATGCTGTATTTTGCAGACAGAGAGTTACAGACTCTCTCCCAGACCACAGACTCATAAAGTCAGAGCTTTATGGAAAAAAAAAAGTTGTGTTTTCAAAATTGGAGTTCAAGTTATTTTTACTTCCAATAGTGTTAACATACTACACAGGTCATGAACAAGACTTGTTTTTAAATTTTCATTGTAAGTGGGCTAAAGCAGTTAATTAAAAGTAGTCTAACATAAATGTAAATGCTGTAATTTGATTATTTTAATAAACCATGTAACTTGGATGGATTAGATGCTGGCGTGACCACAGTGCACACGTCTGATGTCGCTCACAGTGGTCCAAGGGACGCTCAGGGAGTTTGTGTGTTCGCTCAGACACATGAAATATTAGAGGGAACATTGCCTGATCCCATCCAGGGTATGTGTTCATCATCACTTACCATGGTGATTTAGCCAGGTAAAAACAGAGCATGATGACACAGGAAACTCTGACTTTTGACTTTTGAGCTCCAGATAGCTCAAAAGAACATTAATCTGGCTTTGTAGTACACCCCTCTGCTGAGGTGGGACTGACTGTAATGAATGATCAGACCATCCGTTTGTGTGTTTGAGACAAACCAGAGAAAACTTGTGTTTGATTTCCTCTGCCTGAATAAAGATAAGGTTTGAATTGTCTACATATGGATCACTTATGTATGTGTTTCCATAGAAAGCTGAGAGCATTTCTAGTGTTTCTATCAGGTCAGCATTTTATAAGAATGTTTCAGATCTGATTTAAGCTGGAAAGATTTTTGTATTGAATGAGATTAAATTTGTTTTTGTAAATCAAATATTTGACTAATAAATCAACGACTCTGTGCCTGTTTGTGTTTTTCCGCAGCACTTCTTCCCAACAGACTGCAGTTCTGTATAGTGCCTCATCACTAAAGGGACAACTCCACTAGAGTTTAAATCTCTGGGATGCTCCACCATTTAATTTTAGAACTGAAGACGTTGGATGAAATCGGCTGGACCTAGCTAAAAACCCAGCTGCTGTATTTCACAGGGAGGGAGAAGACAGAGTTCCTGTTCCCATTTATAGGCAAAGTCGCCCTCTACAATGTACGCAACAGACAATAGAGACATTTTTTATTTTACTTCTTTTTCTCTGCTCTTGTTCTACTTAACTGATTCAGGCTGAGTACAGTTATTAGAATTAAAATTTAGACTGAAATAAAGTTTGTATTTCTATTTACTCACATTATTTTATTATTACAGTCATAAAAATAGGTGGTAGAAATGTTCTTCATGAAGATACTTTTGCTCTCTTACTTTGAGTATATTCCAGAGATTATACTTTTTTAGTTTTATCTTACACTGTAAAATCTAATTAGTTCCCAGAACTCAAAAAAATTATGGAAACTCGTTGCCTCAAAAAAATTGAGTAAAGTTTAGCTCAAAATGACTAAGTTAGGACAACTTATTTACTTTGAGTACTCTGTACAAGCTCGGAATACAATGAGTATTCCGGTTGAGTGAACGCTGGCGCGACTTGCTGCCGCTGCTCACCGGTATCTTTTTATCTTTTATCTTTTTATCTTTTATTTATATATTCTTTGATACATCTTAACAAATTTCTTAACAAATTTTAAACCTTGTCTCCTGCTGATACTACTGGCGATCCAGCGAATTTTGCAAGTGCCTGAGTTTTTGGGTCTAGTTCATCTGCCTGTTTGTTTTGGCTGTTGTCTCCCTCGGATCCGTACACCTGACTGTTTGGCCTACCTGACTGTGCATGATGTGGTCTGGCAGGTTCTGCGTCTTGCTCGTGTGGGTCTGGATTTTTATGTCATTGGCTTATCGACCTAGTGCTGGATTTCACCACTACTCAGCTGATGAGCTTCTCCGTCTCCGCTTTCACCTGGCTTCTCCATCGCCGGCTGCGCTTCATCTTCACACAGACATCGCCTTCCTCCCTCGCCGAAAGTACATTCACCGAGGCTCTCGTCGGAATTTTCATCAGGACGACTCTAAGCCAATACAGACCCTCTGGTCCACTTCTCGTCGTCCTCCACGGAACTCCGACAGGGCTGCTGACCACAGTGTTTTAGCCAGCCTGCCCAGGTCGGCTAACACCTCTGACCAGTCTGACAACACCGTTGTCAACTTCGGCCTCCTTAACATCCGCTCGCTTACGAGCAAGGGTCATCTAATTCGGGATCTACTCACAGATCGTAAGTTTGACTTTTTCTGTTTGACCGAGACGTGGCAACAACCCAATGACTTTTCGCCGCTCAACGACTCCACCCCCCCGGGGTTTGTTTACACCTGCCAACCTCGTAAGTCCGGCCGTGCCGGAGGTCTCGCGGTAATCTATCGCGAGAACTGGAAAGTCACGCCGTTGTCTGTACCTGTCTACAGTTCCTTTGAATCCATTGTTTGTCAACTGTCAGGACCTGTTCCAACTGTCATAACTGTTATTTACCGCCCTCCAAAGTCTAATTCTGTCTTCATAAATGACTTTGTTGATCTGCTGACTCACATAGCCACTGTTTCCCCTAATATAATACTCCTGGGAGACTTTAATATTCATATGGATAACAGTGATCATCCTCTCACCAAAGACTTCTCATCCTGCCTTGATAGTTTTGGCTTTAAACAACACATAAACTTTCCTACTCATACTAAGGGCCATACTTTGGACCTAGTTTGTTGCTCTGGACTCACTCCTTCTAACTGCAAAGCTGATGAACTGCTAATTTCTGACCACTTGCTTCTGTCTTTCAATGTCAAAATGACCTTTTCTATAACCAAGAACCTTCGTACCATTTCTTTTCGGAATATTAAGAAAATCCATCCTGATACTCTTTCTTTTGCTTTCTCTAGTCATTTACATTTTCATAATCTGCTCACCCAAGAGGACTTAGTTTCCTATTATAACTCTAGTCTCAATAGTATCCTAAACTCTGTTGCCCCACTCAAAACCAAATCTGTATCATTCTCTCAGTCAGCACCCTGGTTCACAGCTGAACTCAGGCTCCTGAAAGCAAAAGCACGACGACTTGAACGCCTCTATAAGAAAACTGGTCTGAATATCCACAAGGAAATGTTTAATAATCATATCATGTATTATAAGGAGTGTATTAATCAAACAAAATCTGCTTACTACTCCACCATTATCTGTTCAAAAGATGACTCAACCAAGATATTGTTTTCACTGTTCAACTCTTCTTTTAGGTCACCAGATTTTTTACCTACTCACCTTTACTCGTCTTCTTTCTGTGATTCTTTAATGTTATTTTTCATCGAGAAAATTCACAAAATACACCAAGACCTGATTTCCGATGTTCCATTTAGCTCCTCCTGTGTAATTCCTCTCCCATCACACTGTTTTTCTGCTTTCCAGCTCCCCTCGGTTACTGATATTTCAGATTTCATCTGTAAGTCAAAACCTTCTACTTGTCAGCTAGACCCCATTCCTACAGTTTTGGTTAAGGCATGTTTACCTTCTTTGCTTCCCCTCATATCTGCTATCATCTGCTCTTCACTTACCACTGGAACTGTTCCTGCTTCCCTCAAAATTGCTGCCATCACCCCAATATTAAAAAAACACTGGTCTAGATCCCAATAATTTTGAGAATTTTCGGCCTATTTCCAATCTACCATTCCTTTCAAAAATTCTTGAGAAAATAGTTGCCACACAACTCCACTCACATTTAACTAATAATAATCTGTATGAACAGTTCCAGTCTGGTTTTCGCCCCTCCCATAGCACTGAAACAGCACTTATAAAAATAACCAATGATCTTCTTATGGCAGCTGACTCCGGTTTACTTTCCATTCTTATTCTCCTCGATCTGAGCGCTGCCTTCGACACTATCTCTCACTCTGTTCTCCTCTGTAAGCTAGCCTCCATCGGTCTCTCCCATACTCCACTAGCTTGGTTTAAATCATACCTGTCTGATCGCACTCAGTTCATTCAACTCAAATCCTTTACTTCTCAGCCCTTTCCTCTGACCACTGGCGTGCCCCAGGGATCTGTCCTGGGGCCCCTTCTTTTCATTATCTACCTTCTACCGCTTGGACATATTTTCCGTAAATACAATATCCATTTTCACTGTTATGCCGATGACACCGAGCTTTATCTGTCCACTAAACCCGATTCTGCTCTTCCCCCATCCTCCCTCACCCTCTGCTTAGCTGAACTAAATTCATGGTTCTCTTCTAATTTTCTTAAACTCAATAGTAATAAATCCGAGCTTCTCTTAGTAGGCACTAAATCAACATTATCCAGAACCAACAGTTTCTCTGTTACTATCAATAACTCGCCGGTCTCCATTTCTTCCTCTGTGAAAAGTTTGGGTGTCATCCTCGACAGTACTCTATCTTTCAATTCACACATTAATAATATCACTCGGTCTGCATATTTTCAATTGCGCAACATTAATCGTCTCCGTCCTTTTCTCACCTCACATGCCGCTGCCATTCTTGTCCACAGCCTTGTTACTTCCCGGATTGATTATTGTAATTCACTTCTTTTTGGTCTTACTCAAAAATCCATCCACAAGCTTCAACGCGTCCAGAATTCTGCTGCCCGTATCATCACCAGGACCCCTTCTATCCACCACATCACTCCTGTTCTGCAGCAGCTTCATTGGCTCCCGGTCAAGTATCGTATTAATTTCAAAATACTCTTGCACGCATTTAAAGCTATTCATCATCTCTCTCCACCATATCTCTCTGATCTGGTTAACATCACCGCCCCATCTCGTTGTCTCAGGTCTTCTTCTTCCCTTTCACTCTCCGTCCCCTCCCCCCGTCTTGTCACCATGGGGAGCAGGGCTTTCAGCTGCTCTGCTCCTCGACTCTGGAATTCCCTACCTCCTGATTTAAGAAATATCTCTACCTTCTCTCTCTTTAAGTCCCAACTCAAAACCCACCTGTTCAAAATAGCTTATCCCACATAACCTCTCCACTCGGCTATTTTAAATTTGTTTATGTTTTATGATTGTATAAACTCTTTGCTTTTATGTTGTTTTTTACTCTACTGTGTACAGCAACCTTGAGTGTTTTGAAAGGCGCTTTCAAATAAAATGTATTATTATTATTATTATTATTTGTTCCCAGAACTCAAAAAAATTGGATCAAGTTTACGTAAGATGACCAAGTTAGGGCAACTTACTCATTTTGAGTACACTGTACAGCCTTGTTAGTTCCCAGAACTCAAAAAAATTATGGAAACTCGTTGCCTCAAAAAAACTAAGTAAAGCTTACTTAAGATGACTGTTAGGACAACTTATTCATTGCAAGTCTGCAGTATTAACAATAACTTGATATTTCTGACTGTACAATACTATTTGTTTACCTACTGACAAACATGTTAAGTTCAACTAAATGAAAAAACAATTTGTGGTAACCTGAATATGATTAAAAATAATTAACAACAATTTTTGTAATGATGTTAAAATCAGCCCAACTTTTATTTTCAAACACAAAGTATAACAGCCAACATACTGGACACTGTTCTGCTGAACAACAAACAATTATATTGCCATCACTGTTATAATCTTACAATGAAACAAAGTCTCAGATGTAATTATTCTGAAAATAAGTTTAGGCCTACCACAAGTTTGTTTTGTACTTACATTACTTATATAATCAAAATAAAATATTTGTTGTTCTGTCACAAGTGCAGTCTCTAATTTAAACAACACATTTGTTTTCCATTCCAACACAGGAGCTGGAATGTTGTATTATTTTAAGGATGGCTTGTTTCCAGTCCAGGCATTACTGTCTGAATGACTGTCATGGATCGAGGTGATCCAAATGTAGGTGCAGAAGAAAGTCTTTAACTTCCCTTAAGTACAGTGGCAGTGGATGTGGGTTGGAGATGCAATGAGCTTGAACCTGCAGGCGACCATCTTCACTGACAACATTATCTGTGACGGAGGACTCATCTCTCCTGGTGTCCTGCAAGCAAACAATCATATTTTTTGGAACATGAACTTAATTGCTTTCTTAAAACATTTTTTTCTGCATTTGGTATAAAACAGACTCCAATTTAGACGATCTCAGGCCCCCTCCCCACCGGAGAGATGACATTCTGTGTCCCAAATTGTCAGTCTGGATAGCCCTGACCACCACCCAACACACAATAATGTCATGAAAGCATCATTTTAAAAAGGGCTATGCAAACATGGCCAATAACTTTCATTCTAATGATGTGCAAAATGATTTTGGGCACAAAACAGATTTTGCTGTTAGAAACTTGCAGACTTCACTATATACAGTGTAGACCCTCTAAACTAAGTTTGGGGGATGTGATCTTTCAAGAAATGCAGACCAAACTGTTGTTGTTTGTTTACTTACACAGCTGTCTTGTAGAATTAACTGGAGTCACCAGCAACAGCATAGTGCAGTCATATCTCAAGTCTAATAACAGAAGACAGGAAAAGATCAGTGAAGAAACAACTTCCCCAAACCAAAGCACAAACAAAACAATAAGTAAAACAGGCTGATCTAAAGTATGATTAAAGTTCAGCCTGATTAATATAAATGTCACTGACAGTTGCTAATATATTGAAAACCAAAATACTTACTGATGTCTTTCTGTCCAACAGCAGGAGTGCTGGTCCCGAGCCTCAAAGACAGTAAGAAGCAAGCAGAGGGAGAAAAAACAGAACATTTTTCAGAAACTGATTTGATCCTTAATGGCTGTGCAATCATTGTAACATAGAGTTTGCTTATGTTGTTAAA
>NW_024108894.1:0-50013 GCF_013358895.1 Oreochromis aureus
GGGGACATGAAGCACTGCTTGTATAAAGGCTAATTTACATCATTGAGCCCAGCTCTCAAAAACTGACACAGATGTAACTCTGACTGTGAATCTGGATTTAAGAAATAACTGCTTAAAGGTATAAAAACACAGGTATCGCCATATCCTGTCAGTACAGAGCATGACATCACCAGGTCAGTTGGTTAGTTTCAGTCAAATGACTCACAATAGTCTATATTAGGTAACTAATAACAGAACCAATAACTTGAGGAAAATAAGGACAGTAAAACATCAGTTTAATGGGGTCACTGGCTGCACCTCGTGCCTGTCCCATCTGTGGCTTCCTGTTGGAAAAAAATAACATTTATTATAAAAACATCGTCTGCCCTCGATGTAAAGTGAAGTTCTGTTCTGTGTGTTTGAGTCTTTACAGAGAGCGTAAAGTTAACTGTACCTTATAGGCTTTGTTTAGGAGGTGCAGCCCTCAGACACACCTCTGCACCTGTGTGGAGGAGGAAATCATCCTGATTTACTTTCATTGATTTAAACATGTGGTCTCTGATATACACATGGTATCATTTGTTATGTGTTCTGTATTGTAAAGATTTTTTTTGTGAAAAACATGTGAAAATGAAATGAAATGTATTTTCTTCTTTACACATTTAAGTGGCCTAATCTTCAGAGTAGGTGATACAGAGCTGAGCTTGGCAACTGGAGAAAAAGCTTTTGTGTAAAACTGGTTTCAAAGTAGCTGTTAGTCAGCCAGCAGGTGATAAAAACATCCAGGAAGCTCAGACTTTGTATCCAGTGTGTCTGAACATTATCTGCAACAAGTGTTTCTGTGAGGTGGAGATCTAACAAACCAAACACGCAATGAGACTGTTGTGACTGTACCTGTGGGTCCCAACTTCATTGTAGTAAACAGCACTCTGCTCTGGTGTGTCATGTTCCCCTGTGAAGATCATCAAATTCATCCACAAAGGAAAAAAATATGTTTTAAAGGATGTTTGTTTTATTTTTAAACTGCACAGGTTTTATGTACTCACTCTTTCTTCTAAGATCTTTAAAGTCAGTAATAGAGGAGGTGACATTTTCATATTCATCTGCTCCTGAAATGTTGATAATTTTATTTACAGGATTGTAAAAACAGGTTACATGGAATTAGTTTCATTAAATCAAAATAAGTTTCATCTTAAACTGCTCTGTGCTTTTCAGCACATATACTGACCATTTCTGTTCACTTGTGTGACTGATTCATAGACGTCAGCCCGGACTGTGACTCTCAGACTGGATCGACCTAAAACATGAAATAAACACAATGAAGTCAAAAGTAACTGATGTTTGTTTAAAATAATAATAAAAAGTATTTTACCAACCTGGTGAAGCAGGAATCTGTGAAAGAGACAAATGTTATTACACATGTTTGTCATGTATAAATTGTTCCACTGATATTTAGTGTCATGAGATCAGAATACATGTATATGTGTGAATAATTAAAGTGTATGTAGTAAATAAACTCTCTAATACAGCATGAAAAGAAGAGGCTCTTACACTTGGACTGTCTGCAGCGATACAACAAGAGCAGGAGAATAATAATGAGAGAGACTCCACAAACCAGTCCAACCATCAACCACACAGGAGATGAAGAGCTGTCAGCTCCTGACACAGTTACTGTAACAACAAATAATAATTAGGTATTATTAAACTATAATTATTATATTGCATGTTTCAGAACATGATTTTATAAACGTTCTCACAAAATAGTTACATGTGACTTCAAGCCTTTAAACAGACAATCTAATGTTCCTTATTAAGCATGAAAATCATTTTTACAAAAACACATCAAATGTTTTGATCCTGCTCACCTTTAACTGACATCCAGCTCTGTGCTGACTCTCTTCCTGAGTACTGACACTTGTAGAAACCTTCATCAGACTTTGACACTGCAGAGATCTTCAGCTCCCCTCGGGTATCATTTTGAATAAGTTTGTCATTCCATCCATCCATTCGCTTCCGCTTATCCTTTTTCAGGGTCGCGGGGGGCGCTGGAGCCTATCCCAGCTGTCATAGGGCGAGAGGCGGGGTACACCCTGGACAGGCCGCCAGTCTGTCACAGGGCCAACACACAGGGACAAACAACCATTCACTCGCACATTCACACCTAGTGGCAATTTGGATTTTCCAATTAACCTATCCCCACAAGTTGCATGTCTTTGGACGGTGGGAGGAAGCCGGAGTACCCGGAGAGCACCCACGCAAACACGGGGAGAACATGCAAACCACACAGAAAGACCCCGGCCTGATGTCGGAATTGAACTCAGGACCTTCTTGCTGTGCGGCAACAGTGCTAACCACCGTGCCACCGTGCTGCACAGTTTGTCATTGTGATAGAAAAACACATTGGAAAGTATTTTTTGTGTTCTCAAACTGCAGCTCAGACTAACAGAAGCTCCCTCAGTCACAGGATGAACAGGACTCACCAGAATAGGACCATTACCATCATCTGTGAAACAATCACACACAATTGTTTCAGTCAGACCAGCTGGTGCACACTTTTAGAAAAGCTGACATGTAAGCTTCAGGAAGATTTTCACAGAAGCGACTCTGTGAAACAGATGATCGACTTGAATCCAGGTAAGAAAGAAATGCATGTAGTAAATGAAGTTGAACGGCTGATGGTCAGATTTTGTAAGCTCATAATGTGATCTAACAGAGACTCACTTAGTAACTGATCTAAGGGTTTTGAATAGAATGAAATAAAAATAACTGCATTTAAAAACTTAAATACCAAGAAGGCCTGTGGGCCTGATGGTGTTTCAGCTTTTCTCTTTAAACATTTGCTGATGAGCTGAATCCAGCTTGGAGACCTATTGATATCAGCTTCATCCTCACTATATAGAGAAAGGCTGCAATCAGCAAAATAATGATCACAAACCTGCAGCAGTAACATCAATAGTAATGAAATCCTTTGAATGCATTATGGTTGAGCACTTGTGAAGCGAAGTACAATTTAAATATAATGTTGGGAGAAGCACTGATGATGGCTTGATTACTTTAACTCACTTGATTTTAAAGCATTTAGAAAACCCCTCAGCTTATGCACGATTGTTATTTTTGGATCTAATATCAGTGTTTAATACCACAAACACTTATACACTGTTAAATAACATGAAGGTGGATCCTTATATAATCAGATGGTTGTTTGGCTATTTTCATTAAAACACAACAGGAAGTTAAAGTCAGTTCTACTCGTTCACACATACAGTTTATAAGAACAAGAGTCTCACAGGGCTGTGTGAGCTCTCCTGTTCTTTTCATATTATATTAAAAAAAATTATGGAAATCAGTGTACAAATAACTATGTGATTACATTTTCTGATGATACAGCAGTTCTTAGTCTGTTAACCAAAGATTCAGATGTTGCCATTTACAAAACGGAGATTGAAGGGATTGTGCAGTGGTGTAAGAAACACACATTCATGTCAAATATATAGAAAAATAATCGTCGTCATATTTATAATGATCTTTTATCAAAGATCAATTGGAGATCTCAGCCTGGTTTTATTTACGGGAGAGAAGTTTGAACAAGTGACAACATGACAGTGTTTAGATGTTCAGTTACAGTGGGTTCATCATGTGGATTATTCGTGTAGTCAGTGTTTGCATTTTTTAGAAGGCTGAGGGTCCATGGAGTAAATAAATGCACCATGTTGCTATTTTATAAGGAGATTGTTGAATCTGTTATGGTACCACTACATGGTTTGGCAAACTTTCTGAGCTCAGATCCCAAATTCAAAATCTGATTAAGACGACTGGCAATATAGTTGGGATGCTCCCTTCATCTTCCGCGCACGTTACTATAAATACAATTGATGATGAGAGATGTTGAGCTTTTTAGAGTTGTATTCTGATGGAGAAAATATAAAATACTAATTTAACTAGAGAACAAAAACCAAGAATATTTTTTGATGCTTTGGTGCCTGAAATTTTCTGAAATCCTCATTTTTGTTTGTGTTGCCACATAGAATTACTTCACATACAGCAAAGCTGGGACAAATGTTCATGTGACGTCTAAATCACTCAGATCCAAGAAGTAAATGTATAATAACATACTCTGTACAGTGATGTTGACTGCACTGCTGAACTCTCCTGATCCAGACTCACACCAGTACACTCCAGTATCTGACTCTGATGTGTTGATGTTACATGTGGATCCAGTCATTCTCCTACAGTCAGAGAGTCGGCCGTCCTCAGAGAACTTCCTCACTCTCCACTCAGTGAAGTTTCCCTCACAGGTCAGTGAGACAGAGTCAGAGGTGAAGTGTTGCACTCTGTCAGGACTCACTGTGAGAGACGCTGCTGAATGAACATCTGGAAACAACATGCAGTGAAGAGACAAAGCTCACAGATGTTAGCATTCAAAATATCACAGCAAAAATATTAGTTCTTGCTAAACCCACCATAACTGCAAATAAATCTATGAATGAAATTTATTAATACAGATTTAAATGTTGTGACTCCTGCAGCTGGAAACATTTCACTGAACCATCTGGGTCTCTCAGTAATAATCTCACAGCATCATTAGAAGCTACATTAGAAGTTTCTGTAAACCTGCTTTCCTACAGTTTATCCACAGTGTGCATGTTTGTTGTTGCACAAGCAAATATCTTCATCATCTGTCATGTAATAAGATGTCTGACATTTGTGACCTTATTACAGACAGTTCTAACATCAGCAAATGTTTAATGTTTGTTCTCTTTGCTTCTACAAATCATGACAGCACTTTTACAGGCATCATGTCTGATATCATTTTCCACAGCAAAAGAAGAAGGAGCTGCTGGAGACCAGCACTACGAGGACAAAAGACCACGAGATCATCTGTGTACATGATGTGCTTCACATGAGTCCTGCCAGATTTACAGACTTTCAAATCATCAACATGAAGATTAAAAAGAGCTGGAGACAAAATTCATCCTTGTTTAACTCTGTGAGAAACAAACAAGGAGGAATTTGAATAACAACAGAAGTGTCTGACAGAAGTTCAGTTTACTTGAATGTAGTGAGAAAGGATGAGATTCAATTTAATCCTTCTTGACAAAACTTAATTATAATAATTTAATGCAAATTAAATGAAATTGGACATCAAATTTCAATGTCAGTATGTTGCTGCAAGAAAAATAATGGTGAATTAAAGTGATGACACAATTTATTAGAGAGAAACAAACTGACCTGCAGACCAGACAAACTTTGGTTGACTGTGATCAGTGTGATACTCTGGGTCTCCTCTTCCAGCTCTGCACACATATCCTGCTGTGTGTGTCTGTCCATGAATGATGTAGGAGTCCTGTGCAGTCCCACTGCCATCAGGTAGCAGCTCATAACTGGAGGATTTCTCTGATAGATCAGGAACAGCTTTATACCAGTAGAAGCTCCATCCTGCAGACGGATGTTCAACCTGACAGTTCAGAGTTACTGAGGCTCCAGGACTCAGCCATGATGGAGACACAGTGAGGACAGGACGGGGTTTATCTGTTCAACAAAGATTTTCTCTCAGTGAACATGTAGTACAGTCTCTGAACAGTGAGCTCAGTTTATACAAAGAATAATAATCTCAGTCTATATGAACAGAAACACATTTTACAAAGTGTTCAAACAGCTTAAAGCAAATATGACTTACTGTCAGAAACTGTCAGTGTGACTGAATCACTCCACTCTGTTGTTTTATGCTGTGAACTTTTCATTCTGCCCTTACAGCGATAGTTTCCACTGTTGGATGATGAAGCAGATCTAATCCTGTATTCAGTTTGATTTGGAGGTTTAATGGTGCTGTTTGTTTCCCACTCATAATCCCACTCAGTGTCTCCTCCATGGATCTCACATCTGACAGTGATCGTCTCTCCTTTGTATATCTCAGACCAGTTTGGATGCAGAGTCACAACAGGCCTGTTTGACACTGTTAATGTTCAAGAAAGTACAATAAAAACACATGAAAGAGAAACAGTTTAATGTAGTGCTTTGTGGGAAGTTACATTTAAACTCACCAGTTGTGTCAATCCAAACTGTCTCGCTGTCCTCTGTGTAGTAAACTGGTTCTCCTCTTTCTCCTCTGCAGCTGTAGCGTCCTCCCTCTGAGACACTGATTTGTTCATTTGATAGAAACACTGCATCCGGTGAGGTCACAAGTTTATAATACCTGTCATATCTGTACCAGTAGTATTTCCATCCAGATGATGATGATGATGATGATGATGGGCTCAGAGAGCAGGTCAGGGTCACACTGCCCCCTACTGGAACAGCTGTCCTATCAGCTCTCAGTTCAGCCTTCGGTTTATCTGCAGTTCAGTTTAGAACAAGAACATAAAAGTAAAAATGACTGAATCAGAACAATTTAAAGATGGAAACATGTGAATGATCAAATATCACAAAACTTTATTGGTGAAGCTATAACAAAGTGTGTTACACAAAATACTCTGAAATGCTGTTTTGATCCGCACAGCAATTTTTTTTTATATTTACTTCTGAGTATTTAAAATGAATTAATAAATTTGAACCATGACTTAGTTAATTCATCCGTAATGAGAAAGTAATCCATGTTAATATGATCTGATTATACTTAGCATGCTATGTGCTTGTGTTCTTTACTAAGTCTGATGTTGAAGCCTCTGATAGCTAAGATGAGACCTTGTAAGTGTGTTTTATATTCTTTTGCTGTGGAAGCTGACATTTCCTGTCAATGTGCACAGATTTCTTTAGACCACAATAATAAGCACGGTGAACGTCACCACTGCCATTACAGGGAGCAATTTGGATGTGATTTCCAACTGAGCTGTTAGGAATGCTGGGAATAAGACTTCAGTGTTTGTGTTGCACAACAGGCCAGGTTTATTAGCCGAGTGCAGATCTTGGCACTGAAACCTAAGACTGTTGAACCTCGATAGTGATCCAGACCTAGGAGATCTGAACTTCCACTAAAGTCTTCTAGTTTAGTTCTTTTCTGTGATACCTACATTCCACTGATTTTATTGTGTGAGTGATATTTGATTAATGGTATTAATGGCAGGAATTCTTTGAAATGTCTTGTAGGAATGGGTTTTAAAAGACACATCGATGGTTTGGAGGAAGTAATTACTGAAGCTAACTCAGAAAGATCAATTAGAGAAAAACCTCTAAATAAATATCAATGGCAGTGAAAGTAGCTGTACATAATGTTTTGTCTGTGAGATGATTATGAGTAATTTCTATACTCATTAAATATCATTACTCTAAATTAATAACATACCAGCACAGACCAGCGTCCAATGAAATGAGGCCATATTGTCGTCTGCAGTTCAGAGTTCATTAAGTGAAAAAGATCCAGTGTGTGTTTCTGATGAGAGCAGACTCTTTAACTAAAACCTGAAATCTCTAAGATCATCTCAACAATAGACAACATGCTAAAAACAACTAAAGTAACTGCATCATATGTTGGTGCAACAGGGAGTAATAAAAATAAAAATAACACAAATACAGAAGAGAAAATATTGGATGTAACTGTTGTTCTTAGTGGATGTGGTGGAGCAGCTGAAACAGGTTCAGCATTTGTTCTGCACTTCATGTATTAGAGCTGCACAGCAGAGAAGTTACTCTGATATGTTTTGTTCTCTTAAATGTGAATAAAAAGCTGCTTTTAATGTTTCTTGGTTATCAGAATAAAAGCAAAATATTTTACTGAGCAGCACAAATGAAACAGCTACAAAGCTGAGAGAAAAACAGATTCTTACTAATGTTGATAAAACAGATCTCCAACTTACATGATACAGTCAGTGTGATGGTATCACTCCACTCTGTTAACAAATAGTCCCTTCTGCCCCGGCAGCTGTATCCTCCACTGTCAGTCTCACTAACTGTGATTCTATATTCATTGGATGTTTCACCTGTGTTTACCTGGCCTCGTCTCCATTCATACGTCCACTGAGCTTCTTCACCTCCCTGAATCTCACATCTGACAGTGACTGTCTCACCTCTGTATATCTGCGTCTAGGATGGCTGCAGGGTCAGAGTGGGCTTAGGAGGAGCTTATCAAATAAAACATATCATTAGCAGACGGATAATTTGACTTAAAAATCAACAATAAAAAGTTGTTTTTATACTTTTTAAATGTTTTATACATTTATGAACATATAATCCATTAGTTGTCAGTTAGCTGTTGTTTGCTAACAATGCTGTTAAACCTCCAGTGGTGGATTCAGAGATAAATGAAGTGAAAAAACTGCTGCTATGAGTAAACATAGTTTACGTAGTTCACAGTTTGAGAAAGGCTAACATAGCAGACCAGTCTCTCCTAAAATGAGGACAATCATTTATTATTAATTTACACTACTTTTGTTAGTATTTTGTTCTGTTTTGGGAAGAAATGCAATACAAATTATAATAAGTGAGGAGGTGCGTTTAGCTTGTCTCGTCATCCATTCATTATTTGAAGAGTTTCAGTCAGGTTTCAGAGCTCATCACAGCACAGAAACAGCTTTAGTGAAGGCTACAAATGATCTTCTTATGGCCTCTGACAGTGGACTCATCTCTGTGCTTTTCCTGCTAGACCTTAGTGCTGCGTTTGATACTGTTGATCATAATATCCTATTAGAGCGATTAGAACATGCTGTAGGTATTACAGGTACTGCACTGCAGTGGTTTGTATCATATCTATCTAATAGACTCCAATTTGTACATGTAAATGGAGAGTCCTCTTCACACACTAAGGTCAATTATGGAGTTCCACAGGGTTCAGTGCTAGGACCAGTTCTGTTTACATTATACGTGCTTCCCCTAGGCAGCATCATTAGAAGACATAGCATAAATTTTCACTGCTATGCAGATGACACGCAGCTCTATCTATCCATGAAGCCAGGTAACACACACCAATTAGTTAAACTGCAGGAATGTCTTAAAGACATAAAGACCTGGATGGCCGCTAACTTTCTGCTCCTTAATTCAGATAAAACTGAGGTTATTGTACTTGGCCCTGAAAATCTTAGAAATATGGTATCTAAGCAGATTCTTACTCTGGATGGCATTACCTTGGCCTCCAGTAACACTGTGAGGAACCTTGGAGTCATTTCTGACCAGGACATGTCCTTCAACGCACATATTAAACAAATATGTAAGACTGCTTTCTTCCATTTGCGCAACATCTCTAAAATTAGAAATATCCTGTCTCAGAGTGACGCTGAAAAACTAGTTCATGCATTTATTACTTCCAGGCTGGACTACTGTAATTCACTATTATCAGGATGTCCTAAAAACTCCCTGAAAAGCCTTCAGCTAATCCAAAATGCTGCAGCAAGAGTACTGACAGGGACTAGAAAGAGAGCATATTTCCCTGTTTTGGCTTCCTTCATTGGCTTCCTGTTAAATCCAGAATTGAATTCAAAATCCTGCTCCTCACATACAAGGTCTTAAATAATCAGGTCCCATCTTATCTTAATGACCTTGTAGTACCATATCACCCTATTAGAGCACTTTGCTCTCGCTCTGCAGGCTTACTTGTTGTTCCTAGAGTGTTTAAAAGTAGAATGGGAGGGAGAGCCTTCAGTTTTCAGGCCCCTCTTCTGTGGAACCAGCTTCCAGTTTGGATTTGGGAGACAGACACTATCTCTACTTTCAAGATTAGGCTTAAAACTTTCCTTTTTGCTAAAGAATATAGTTAGGGCTGGACCAGGTGACCCTGAATCCTCCCTTAGTTATGCTGCAATAGACGTAGGCTGCCGGGGATTCCCATGATGCATTGAGTTTTTCCTTTCCAGTCACCTTTCTCACTCACTATGTGTTAATAGACCTTTCTGCATTGAATCATATCTGTTATTAATCTCTGTCTCTCTTCCACAGCATGTCTTTATCCTGTTTTCCTTCTCTCACCCCAACCGGTCGCAGCAGATGGCCCCGCCCCTCCCTGAGCCTGGTTCTGCCGGAGGTTTCTTCCTGTTAAAAGGGAGTTTTTCCTTCCCACTGTCGCCAAAGTCCTTGCTCATAGGGGGTCATATGATTGTTGGGTTTTTCTCTGTATGTGTTATTGTGCAATCTACTGTACATTATAAAGCGCCTTGAGGCGACTTCTGTTGTGATTTGGCGCTATATAAATAAAATTGAATTGAATTGAATTGAATACGTCCACCTCCCTGAATATCAGATCTGACAGTGACTGTCTCACCACTGTATATCTGAGTCGTGGATGGTTGGAGGGTCACAGCGGGCTCAGGAGAAGCCGTTCAAATAAAAATATATCATTATCATCACAAATCTATCCTGGTTTTTTTGCTTTTGTTAATTGTAATTATATTTTTGTGTCCTGGTAAAAATTTGACTGAAAATCAACAATAAAAAGTTTAGTTTTTACTAAACAGATTAAATGATATTTAGACTCTACCAGCAGAGTGACTGAAAACAAGCAGGTGTGCACAAATCTAAACTGTGACACTGAACATCAACACATAAACACACAATATCATGTAAACATGTTCAGTTTTATAGTCAAATATCACACAATTTACTTAGCCTAAAGCAGATGACTCGTAAGCTGGAGAGGAAATGGTGTGTCACAAATTTAGAGGATCATCATTTAGCCTGGAGAAATAGTTTGCTGCTTTATAAGAAAGCCCTCCGCAAAGCCAGAACATCTTACTATTCGTCACTGATTGAAGAAAATAAGAACAACCCCAGGTTTCTCTTCAGCACTGTAGCCAGGCTGACAAAAAGTCAGAGCTCTACTGAGCCAACAATCCCTTTAACGTTAACTAGTAATGACTTCATGAACTTCTTCACAAATAAGATTTTTATCATTAGAGAAAAAATTTCCAATAATCATCCCACAGATGTAATATTATCTACAGCTACTCTTAGTACCATCGATGTTAAGTTAGACTCTTTTTCTCCAATTGATCTTTCTGAGTTAACTTCAATAATTAATTCCTCCAAACCATCAATGTGTCTTTTAGACCCCATTCCTACAAAACTGCTCAAAGAAGTCCTGCCATTAATTAATTCATCAATCTATGATCAACCTATCTCTAATAATCGGCTATGTACCACAGGCCTTCAAGCTGGCTGTAGTTAAACCTTTACTTAGAAAGCCATCTCTAGACCCAGCTGTCTTAGCTAATTATAGGCCAATCTCCAACCTTCCTTTCATATCACAAATCCTTGAAAGAGTAGTTGTCAAACAGCTAACAGATCATCTGCAGAGGAATGGCTTATTTGAAGAGTTTCAGTCAGGTTTCAGAGCTCATCACAGCACAGAAACAGCTTTAGTGAAGGTTACAAATGATCTTCTTATGGCCTCTGACAGTGGACTCATCTCTGTGCTTTTCCTGCTAGACCTTAGTGCTGCGTTTGATACTGTTGATCATAATATCCTATTAGAGCGATTAGAACATGCTGTAGGTATTACAGGTACTGTGCTGCAGTGGTTTGTATCATATCTATCTAATAGACTCCAATTTGTTCATGTAAATGGAGAGTCCTCTTCACACACTAAGGTCAATTATGGAGTTCCACAGGGTTCAGTGCTAGGACCAATTCTGTTTACATTATACGTGCTTCCCTTAGGCAGCATCATTAGAAGACATAGCATAAATTTTCACTGCTATGCAGATGACACGCAGCTCTATCTATCCTTGAAGCCAGGTAGCACACACCAATTAGTTAAACTGCAGGAATGCCTTAAAGACATAAAGACCTGGATGGCCGCTAACTTTCTGCTTCTTAATTCAGATAAAACTGAGGTTATTGTACTCGGCCCTGAAAATCTTAGAAATATGGTATCTAAGCAGATTCTTACTCTGGATGGCATTACCTTGGCCTCTAGTAATGCTGTGAGGAACCTTGGAGTCATTTTTGACCAGGACATGTCCTTCAACACACATATTAAACAAATATGTAAGACTGCTTTCTTCCATTTGCGCAACATCTCTAAAATTAGAAATATCCTGTCTCAGAGTGATGCTGAAAAACTAGTTCATGCATTTATTACTTCCAGGCTGGACTACTGTAATTCTTTATTATCAGGATGTCCTAAAAACTCCCTGAAAAGCCTTCAGCTAATCCAAAATGCTGCAGCAAGAGTACTGACAGGGACTAGAAAGAGAGAGCAGATTTCTCCTGTTTTGGCTTCCCTTCATTGGCTTCCTGTTAAATCCAGAATTGAATTCAAAATCCTGCTCCTCACATACAAGGTCTTAAATAATCAGGTCCCATCTTATCTTAATGACCTTGTAGTACCATATCACCCTATTAGAGCACTTCGCTCTCGCTCTGCAGGCCTACTTGTTGTCCCAGAGTGTTTAAAAGTAGAATGGGAGGCAGAGCCTTCAGTTTTCAGGCCCCTCTTCTGTGGAACCAGCTTCCAGTTTGGATTCGGGAGACAGACACTATCTCTACTTTTAAGATTAGGCTTAAAACTTTCCTTTTTGCTAAAGCATATAGTTAGGGCTGGACCAGGTGACCCTGAATCCTCCCTTAGTTATGCTGCAATAGACGTAGGCTGCCGGGGATTCCCATGATGCATTGAGTTTGAGTTTGAGTTTTTCCTATCTGTTATTAATCTCTGTCTCTCTTCCACAGCATGTCTTTATCCTGTTTTCCTTCTCTCACCCCAACCGGTCGCAGCAGATGGCCCCGCCCCTCCCTGAGCCTTGTTCTGCCGGAGGTTTCTTCCTGTTAAAAGGGAGTTTTTCCTTCCCACTGTCGCCAAAGTCCTTGCTCATAGGGGGTCATATGATTGTTGGGTTTTTCTCTGTATGTATTATTGTGCTATCTACTGTACAATATAAAGCGCCTTGAGGCGACTTCTGTTGTGATTTGGCGCTATATAAATAAAATTGAATTGAATTGAATTGAATTGAATTGAATTGAATTATTTCCAGAGGTGGGAAGTACAAATACTTTGTTACTGTACATAAGGTGTCTGTACTTTACTTGAGTATTTATGTTGACATTATGTTTTTCTTAGTGTGAAGCATGCTGCAAAACAAACTGAGGTAGAATCACTGTGTTATTTAAAGGCTGCATGAAAATCCTCTACAGATTAGTGCAGGATAAACAGGTTAGTTTGCTGCACTGTGATGGATTTAAAGGAGAGACCAGTGTGTGACTGATGCACAGTGTCAGTCTAATATAAAGTCAGTATAAACAGTGTACTGTCAGTGTAGAGACGAGGACAACTCATGAAACATCTGCTTACATCTGACTGAATTCAGGTGGATAAATCTGCAAAGAGCAGCAGGTCAGCTGATCACAGCCCGTACACTAAGAAAATCTACTGGAGCTCTCAATAGAAATTAGCCTGAGCCATTAAAAACAGATTTAAGGGTTTTCCACCCGCTGAATCCCACTTTAAACTATTGTCCATTCTCTTCTGCGTATCCTTATCAGGGTCACAGGAGGCTATAGACTATCCCAGCTATCATAGAGCGAGAGGCAGGGTACACCCTGGACAGGTCGCCAGTCTGTTGCAGGGCTAACACAGAGAGACAGACAAACATTCACACTCACACTTATTTAAAATAATCAATTCACCTAACCCCACTAAGTGCATGTCTTTAGACTGTATCTGGTATTTCCTTTCATTTTTTGTTTATGTGCAGCTTTGTATAAGGATTTGAGAACTCCAAGAGTTAATACAAAAGCGTACACTGAGGTAAGCAGCACACATGCCAATATCAGTGAGATACACTGCAATACCCACACAAATCATCATCTTCTTGTAAATCTGTACTGTAATCTGTTCAGATAAACATCCATGAAAAGAGAATTAGTCTGTATGAAGGCGGCACACTCTTAATATGATCGTTTTAAGATCAAAATAATAATAAATGAAATAATAGGTATGTTACATCAAATCTAAACAGGGAGGATATTATTTAGAACAGGGGTGTCAAACTCATTTTACATGACAGCCAACTTTAATCTCAAGTGGGCCAGACCAGTGAAACCTTTCTGAATGAGGATCCCAGTGCAGACAATGAGAAGAAAACTAGATTTTAACAAAAACTGTGCCTTTTATTATGGCCGATAACAAAACATCAACTAAACATGATCACAAAAACCTAAACTAAGAAAACTAAATATGTGAAATCTGGAATACTTGGAAGAACCGTGGAAACATGAGGTAACATGACAAAGAACGACTGACAACTCACTCCATAAATATACAAGATGGTGATGAGGAAACAGGAAACACATGGAGAACACAGCTGGGGGGAATAAACATAATGACACAATACAGGAAGCAAAACTGAACACAGGATGGGACACTGTCAAAGTAAAACAGGAAACACTGAGACCTCGACCTGAGACACACGGACTTGACAACAACAGTGATAAACAAACAGGGAGGCAATAGAAGAGACACAAGGACAGGAACAGGGGAAGAGAGGATGAAGATGAAGATGAAACACAGTAAAACCACTAAAACACAGAAGGGCGAGGGAGAAGGTGAGAGAGAGAGGACAGAGAGATACAAACATGGAGATAAGACACACGGAGGGGTGAGAGACAAACATGGGTGACAAAACAGACTCAACACAGAGAGGAGACATGGAGTGAAACACGGGAACAGAAAAGGGAGACGAGACACGGACATAAACTAAGGAGCATACACAGAGAACATGACAGACTCACACAGGAAACAGGAAATGACATATTGACAAGAAAACATGTATCATAAGTCTTAACTAAACTTAGAAGCATAACCAAGACTAAACCGCATACGAACTGGAAACACTTAAACATTTCCCAAAAACAGCAGAGGAATCAAAAAACATTAATTAGAGAGAAACTTCTGGTAGCTCATCTACATTATATCTATGCTGTATTTCTATAGTAGATGGTGAAAAACAGAAACATTTCTCTTTCCGTTTCCTGATTTACCTTTTTGGTCTGCCCCCCTTCTTTCGGTCTTTCACATAATAGTATGATCCCAGCCTGACTTTGCATGCGATTGGCCACATTGGCCAATTCTCGTTTGGCTCTCAGCGAAGGCGGTCGCACTTTTCTCCTCTCCTCCTTTCCCCTATCTTCCCTGCTTAGCTGCTTATGTCCTTGTCTTGTCTCGTGTTTTTTTTCTTTCACTTCCCTGAAACACTCTCTCACAGTCTGTGTCTAAAAACCTAAAGAGAACTATGGATTTGATCAACTGGTCTCTGAATGCTATTGACACCCTCTTCTCAACGAGAAGTCTGGGCTCGGGAGAGCCCGAGTGCCCTGGAGGGACCTTCCCTGCCGGATACACGATGGACGGGTGGCAGAAATGGAGGATCGTGTGCCTGGCGGGACTGTCGATCGAGGACGCTGAAGATATCTACCTATTCGGAACCATGATAACAGGGTTCTTGCTGATCGGAGTTGGCTTGGCCCTGGCTTATCGGAGAATTAAGAAAGCCGAACCGGCTGTTCAAACCCCCACAAAGCTGCCCGCTGAGATTGAATTGACGGCATGAGGTGAGGGTTTTCAGAAAGGGCTCACAGATGGGGACATGGTCAAGAGCTTGGAGGCAATTGCGGCTGCAGTGAATACTCAGAATAACATCTCTGAGCGGATATTGGGACACATCAGGGAAGAATCCGCTCAAATCAACAACTATGGGCGGAAGCTCGAATACATCACGGATCAGTTGGCTGCGGTCGTGAGGTCTCAGAATCTGATCTGTGAGCAAAAGAGTGACAAGACCATGGAATTGAAGGTAAATAACATCATGGAAAAACTCGCAGCTATCCAACGGGTGATGGAGGGACCAGTGTTGGAGTGCTAAAAGAAACAGCTCGAAATTCTCATGAGTTGTTGGAAGAAAATCGCAATCATAATGTGGCTACCCCTCCGGCACCAGCTGCGGGCTCAAGGCTGGAGCCGATCAAAACAATCCCTGATAACGACTATGTTGAGACTGTTCCTTCCCATCCCATGCAAGGCCACGTGGGTTGGCTGGTAGACTGTTTACTTAGCCTGGCAGGGCGAAGGACACTGTCTCCGCTGAACTATGGACACGCACACACATACACTTACACTGATAAGCATACACTGATCCCCCTCCCTTTCCAAACGCCTTCGATGCTTGTTTCCTGCGGGGGAACACGGCGGGTCTATGTGCCGCGCTGGAATGATAGCGCTGGGCAGGGCGGCTGCTGTGTTCGCTTCGGATGATTCCTCACCCCCCACCCAACCCCGTGGCTTGTCATGTCCTTCATAATGTTGTGCTGTGGACATTCATGTGCTTTTTTGTGCAGAGGAGTTTTTTTGTTTCCTGTTCTCATGCTGTCCTACCATGGAAGCACAGCATGAGTAGGGGTCTCTTTTTTTCCTCTTGTACTTTCCCATTGTAATGTACATTTCAATGTTTTTTTTCTCTAATGCTACCAATCTCCGACCTGTATCCCCATGTAATGTCTGTGTTGTATGTGTAAGGTCGGGGGGGTCCCATTTCACTGCAGGGCAACCTGCATGTGACGAATAAAGCTTTGATTGATTGATTGATGGTGTGCCCATCAAAGCACGGATTCTTAGCAGGGCTGAAGATTCAGCTCCCACATACCGTGTGTCCATTAATAACTGGCTCGCAGGCCGGAAATAATTGTATCGAGGGCCGAATGTGGCCCGTGGGCCATAAGTTTGACACCCCTGATTTCGAGCATTGTAGGAGATAACAGCTACATATATGAACTGGAGTAAAAACACTGTTTCTTACCTTCAGCATTTCCACAGATGACTGTACTGAGCACTAAAATAATGAATAAAACCTCATCAGATATTTTACCTCAGAGTAAAGTTTTTTTTAAAGACTTCACTCTGATTATTGATTATTGTTCATTTTCAGATGAACAATAATCACCAACTTTCTCCTGTTTGCTTAACAAGCTCTAAACAGTGACTCACTAATTCTCAGAAATCAGAAACATTTTAATTAATGGTGTCTTCCAAACAATGCCAGACGTGTACTTACAGAAAAAGCCCATCATGCAGAGCAAAGAGTGCCCCATCGTCACATCCAGCCTGCTGCACTCTGATCCTCAGATAATTTCAAACAGTTTTACTTTGCAGTAAAAAGAGAAGTCGTGTTTTGTTTAGGTGTGACAGAGTTTTTCTACAGGTTCTTCTGATTGGTCTCTCTGTGCTTCCTTCCCTTTTAGACACAAAGCTCAAACAGCTCCTGTAGCTTTGACTGCAGCAGTTTTGTGACAAACATAGAAACTTGATTCTGGTGTTATTTTCCATTGCTTTAAGTCATATTTTACCAGGTCTTTTTTTAAACTCTGACATGTTTTTGCAGCGTGCCCTGGATCATTATCATGCTGCATTATTCCTCCTCCAGCACACTGGGAGTCACTGGGAGTGAATGTAACAAAACCTTTTCTGTTTTGCAGCCTGTATTTTTATATCTAAGTTTTGTTAATGATTTTTTTTACATTTTGATTCTTTATCAGAGGAATTATGTCTAAATTCTTCTTTCATGCTGCATAAAAACATATAGATTTTATCTGACTCTTAGCTGAAACATCATTATGCAGTACTATAATAAAAATGCACCGTTGACCTCAGATCTGTGCATGTTTTCACCTTGTGGTTAAATTCTATGTTTGGCTGATACCCAAACAAAGTAAGTGACTCACTGTGTGGTTGAACTGAAACTAAAGACCTGTATGTTTCACAAATTAAATTAACAAAGACAGCAAATAAATGTATTATCTATTGGCACATCAAAGCGAATGTTACATGTTACCAACAAAGACTATGCAATTCTCTCCAGAGTCACATGCAGACCAAGAATCAGAGTAGCAAAAAAGTTGACCTTTACTAAAGCTTACTGAAGCTGATCATTTCAGGCCTCAATAGCAACAAATGAAGAAAACTGAGTTACAGATAACTGATAACAGGAACACAGAGACTTAACTGTGGGTCATCAAAAAATCTTCCATATGGTCTCTATCAAGGTCACAAAAGTTTCAACTTACAACATAAAGAAATAAATGAGAATAACACACTGTATGAATCGACAGAAGTTCAGTCCAACTGTTTAGCTTTGTGTAGACTGATATGTCAGAAGATATTATGGTGTCCCTACAATACGAGTGAATGAACTCTAAAACATTATCAACACTTATTCATTGTTTTCAGTTTTACTGTGGATTGTAATTATTTATTAAAAACAAAAAATCATTTGCAGAAGGTCAAAAACAGAGGAGAGATGTCAGGATGTTTTTGTTGTGTATCTAACAGCATTTTAATAATTATTCCTTAAAACATTTATTTTTATATTTTTACTCATGTTGCCAAAGTAACTTTAAACTTGAATGCATATTGAGTAAATACACAAAGCATTGCAACAAACCCCATGTTGCTTCAACTTCCAGTTCCTCTTTACACATCCTGAGGTTTGATAGCAAGAATAAGACATAATCACATAGCACAGAGCCAAAGTGTTTTCAGGAGACATTGAGATTCATTCTGTGGGCTGATGGAGAAAAACATGAGATCATTGAGGTTTTTTAAGTACAGATAAGCCTGCAGCTGTGTGCAAACGTTCATTTATACTTCACAGAAATACTGACACAGGGTGAAGGGTTTTAGAACGGTGGGTTGATGCAGGTGTGTGTCTTTGTGCATTTATGTGCATGTGCCCAGAGCCCTGGAGCTCTGTCCTCAGCTCTTAGTGGGGCGGCCAACCTCTGACAGGATCAGCTGCCAGTTGGTTTTTAGGCACTCTTTCTTTTTGGCTCCTTGTTGCTTCTGCTGGTGTGGACACGTGGTTGTTTTGGGGTCTCCTGGATCTTTCTCTATTTGCCTCTGGTGGGGTGTTGTTGTGGTTTCTCACCCTCATGATCACGTATGTTTCATCTCACACACACCCACATACACACACACACACACACACACACACACACACACACACACACACACATACATGAGGTCATTGATGTTTGTTTAAGTGCAGAGATGGTGCAGATAGACTTGCAGCTATTTGCGAACTTGCGGTTACAAAAATGTTAACACAATATTTTCCATCAGCCACGTCTCTTTAAAAAGTGATCCTTCCTGTCATGGTCTGATCTAAAGGTCAGAGTTTAAAACACCAGTAAATAAATTGTGCAAATGTTTCTGGTCTCAGTCACTGCAGTTTCAAATCTTACTACATGTTAATTTAGTAAAACAAGCTCGTCATTAAAGTCACAAAGGACAAGAAAGCACTTCTGATTAAAAAGCTACTTCCTTATATATGCTGACGATAGAGAGAGACGCAGGCATAAATACACACAAGAAAAAACGAGGGAACAAACCACAGGAGAGAATGATAGCTAAGAAGAGACACTTGGAAAGCACAGCTGGACACAATTTAAACTGAACATGATGCAGAAAGCACAAGTGACTATGAAAGTAAAAAAGGAAGTATGCAAAACACACACTGAGACACAGGCTGTGTCCAAATTCAGGGGTAGCATTCTTCGATGGCTGCATTTGTAGGCAATTACGTCACAGCGACGCGACGAAGACTGTCAAAATTTGAAGAGTCCTCCAAAGGCGGCGACAAATGCGTCCTTCGTTTCCCCAGATTTGAAGGATGGGTCGGGTGTATCCTTCGTGGCCCACCATATCCCAGGATTTTGGATTTCAGGATTTCAGTTTGATATGTTTTAGGGAACAAAGACCAAACGGCTCTGTTTATTAAAATGAGAGGAGAAAATGATCACCTCTTCACTGGAGTGAAGAATTCGGCCACTGTGGCATGGAGGTACAAGAATAAATCAATTTACACATCATATTCATATGAGTACAGTTTTATTAACCCTCATACTGTACAGAACCTCTGATGTCCAGACGGTATTCTTCTTGAGTTCTGCTGTGAAAACTTTAGGGATTAACATAGTTGCCTTGGTTTTCTCTCTCCTCTTAGTTTTTTTCTGTGTGGTCAACACAGTTCTGGAGAAGATGGGCCTGCAGGGGAACGCTAACCCCTTGCAGGCCAGAAGAAATGGGATAACTGAAAAAAAAATACAAAGTATGTATGTGTGTTATCAAGAAGAAATTCTTAAGAACACAAGTTAATAAATGTACAACTGCTAAGAGTTGTTGTGTTGTTTTTATTTGTCTACTGTCATTTTTGTTTTCCTCTGACTTTAGGATTGTAAGTATCCAGGGTCAGGAGAGGGAGTCAGTGGGAAGCCCACCGCTGCTACTTAGCTCTGGTTTGCCCTCATGGATGAGGTGATAGGACAGAGGCCTAATGGAAGGCATTCCTCTCTTCCAGAAGACACTCCAGGACCAAGCACAGCAGTGGGTGACCAAAACAAAAGTGATGAGGAAGACGATCAGCCACCCACAACAGGGAGAAAGAGGAAAAGAGAGAGGGATGATGAGCTGCTAGACCTCATCAGAGAGGACATGAGGCAGCAAAGAGAGGCTGAGGAGAGGAGAGCAGGGAGAGGACGGACAGGCTGTTTTCACTTCTTGAAAGATCAGTTCCAAAATGCGTTATGCTTTAAGAAATTTGTTTATTATGATATATTTGTTCCGTTGTTATAGGTGTTGCATTAGTTTAAACATATTATGTTATGAATAAATTGATTAAAACAAACAGTCATTGTCACTGAACTCATATTCAGACACAGCCCTGTATGTGAGGTCACAGGGCTGTGTCTCTGATACGCTGGTCTGCAGTACGGGGGCCCCACAGGGAACTGTGCTGGCACCGTTCCTCTTCACCCTCTACACTGCAGACTTCTCCATCAACTCCCCACGCTGCCACCTACAGAAGTTCTCTGACGACTCTGCCATAGTCGGTCTCATCACAGGTGAGGACGACTCAGAGTACAGACAGTGGACTTTGGACTTTGTGGACTGGTGTCAGCAGAACCACCTGCTGATCAACGCCGGAAAAACCAAGGAGTTGGTGGTGGACTTCCGGAGACGCAGACCCACCACACTGACACCGGTGAACATCCAGGGAGTGGACATTGAGATAGTGGACTCGTATAGGGACCTGGGTGTTCACCTGAATAATAAACTGGACTGGAGCCACAACACTGATGCTCTTCACAGGAAGGGTCAGAGCAGACTCTACCTGCTGAGGCGGCTGAGGTCATTTGGAGTACAGGGAGCGCTTTTAAAGACCTTCTATGACTCTGTGGTGGCATCTGTCATTTTTTACAGTGTTGTATGTTGGAGCAGCGGTTTATCGGCAGCTGAGAGGAAAAGGTTGGATAAACTCATCAGGAAGGCCAGCTCTGTTCTGGGATGCACCCTGGACCCAGTGCAGGTGGTGGGAGACAGAAGGACTCTGGCCAAAATAACATCTCTGATGGACAGAGTCTCCCACCCCATGCATGGAAATGTTGCTGAACTGCAGAGCTCCTTCAGTGACAGACTGCTGCATCCTAGATGCATGAAGGAGCGTTTCCGCAGGTCCTTCCTCCCTGCAGCTGTCAGACTGTACAATCAGAACTGCTCCCAACAATCATAGATGTTTACATCAGCACTGTAACTGCAATAAGTTAATCAACCGATTCGCACTACAACCTGGTTTGCCTCTTATCTGTAGTTATTTTTATTCAATTTAATAACTGTACAGTACTCTGTATATAGTAACCATTGTCCTTAATGTAAATATTTAAGAAAAATTGTGTATGTTTCTGTTCTGTGTCCTGTGTACTGTTTGTTTGTATATGTGTCTTTTTGGCTGCTGTTACAACCAAATTTCCCCTTGTGGGACAATTAAAGGATTATTCTATTCTATTCTATTCTATTCTGTTCTGTTCTGTTCTATTTACAGGTATTTTTAACATGTATGAACATTGTGCTAACTTTGAACAATTTTAAATGAATATATATTTAATGAGAATAAAGTAAATGACAATAACAATAAAACAAGAATATTTATAATACATCAACAAAAATCAGGCCTGGGATCCTCCTGGTTAAAAAAACAGTCCAGGACTGGGACACTCAGGTTAATCCTGCAGTACAAGGGTCTGGTCTGGTTAAGGAAAAGGTGGAGAACGACATAAACAGTTTTAGTAGAAAGGTATGATTTTATTTATTTTATGACATCAAAGCATTATTCTGATTATTAAGCTTAAGTCAAATATACTAATATGCTCTGAAAAGACTTAAAATTTATACACTTCATTTGTGTAACTAACTGTTAGGTTTCATGTTGGCACAAACCTATTGCTGGAACAGCCGAGGCAATTTTACTGCAGCTAGCAAAAACATGAGGCACCAGGCAGAACTCTTTGTGTGATCTCGTGGACGAGATGAGTGCTGTTCCTGGAACCGCAGTCACTCTCAATCAACTCCCCCTTAGCACTGCTCTTTATTGTGGTTACATGAATATGCATAGATTCATTAACACAAGGGTCTGGCCTCTCACACAGGCATGCGAACAAAGAGTAAATGGACTGATTTTTATACAGCGCTCTACTCTCCCAGAGTACTCAAAGCGCTGTATACAACATTCACCCATTCACACAAGCACTTCCAAACTCAAGTGCAACTAATAAACATTCACACTCCGATGAACACATCAGAGGGCAATTTGGGGTTAGTATCTTTCCCAAGGATATTTGGCATACAGACTGGGGGAGCCAGAAATTGAACCACCAACCTTTCAATCAGTAGCTGATCTGCTCTACCACCTGAGCCACAGCCACACCGAGAGTACTGTCTGTGTGTACATGGAGGTATGCGTGTGTGTGTGTATGTGGGTCAAAATATGACCCTGTGAACGACTCCCCAAAGCTGGTGCTAGGAGACCACCTAAACAAAAGGCACTTATACTCAAACAGATACAGAGTAGGTGTCTGTTAGATTTGTATTGTTTATTGTCATTTATGCTTAGAAATATTTACTCATATATGCTTAGAAGTATATAATCATTTGTAGATTGAAAGACTGTCTCATCCTAGGAGGTCTGTAACAACTCTGTGTAGCATGAAGAGGGGAGTGTGTTCACTCCTCTTCAGAGTGTTCTGGCATAGATCACACACCTCCTAGGAGAGGTCGTATCTTCTCTTGCTGATATATGGTATAGCAAACACACGTATATCTGTTTGAGTGTAAGAGCCTTTTGTTCAGATGTACCGCTAGACTCCTGGCACCAGCTTTGGGGAGTCTTCACAGGGTCACATCTCGACCCCACACACACACACACACACACACACACACACACATGCTTAGACAACGCACAGGCAAGGTACTCTTTGTGTGTATGTATACGTCATATGTTAATGACCCTATGCATATTCATGTAACCACAATAAAAGAGCAGTGTTACGGGGGAGCGGACGAGAGCAACTGAGGTCAAGCGAAGGAACGGCGTTTGTTCAGTTCTCTCCCGTGCACGTAAAACATAAAGGACGTTGCCTACTCGTGTCTTGCTTGCTGTGTAATTACATTGTCTTTAGCGTTCCAGCGAATAGGGTTAAGCTACAAACCTATCAGTGTCCTCCTATACTATAAATCAGAAAGAGAAGGTACGACCTCTCTCATGACCTTAGGACGTGTGTGTATGCCAGAGCACTCTGGAACGCACACAGAGTCTTTGCAGACTACTAAGGATGAGACATTCTATCAATATGCAATCGATTATATACCTCTAAGCATATATGATTATATGTTTCTAGGCATAAATGACAATCCAACAATATAACTCTGACACTAAGCTTTTTTGTGAACTCAGAAATAACCCTGTTTTCAGCTTTGTGACACTTTTACAGCCCATCTATGCACACAAATACGTTACAGGATCAAATGAATAATAGAAAACAAATAAAAATAGAAAATGTTCTTCTATAAGTTTCAATGAGATTTAGTTTACATATTTTACATAATACAGTAAATGTGTGCGGCAATCATTCAGTCACTGAAATTGTCCATAAAACATGCTAAGTAATTTCTAAATGCATGTAGATTAAAGAAAATTATTTTATCTGGGTATCATTGTCTCTGACGAGCCTAAGGTACAAAACATGCTGGCGACGACAATAAATTTTTTCACGCTCCTCAAAAATTAAAAATGTACAAAAAAACTGAGCGACATTTCTGGGTCCATTTTAAAGTTTTCGCGCTGCGGCGCTAGCGACTGGAAAAACATGGAAGTAAGGGCGGAGTTGAACGAAGGCTAGAAGACTCCAATTTCACAGCAACTCACTTCCAACCTACCTGGCCTTCGAAGGACCTGCCCTACGTGGTCCAGGTAGGTCGGGTCCTTCGAAGCATGCTACCCCTGAATTTGGACGCAGCCTTTATGTGCTTTGCATTGTCCCTACCTGATGACAATGATGTTTTACGTGCCCCCCCCCCTTTTTTTTCTCCTCCAAGTTTTACAACCCAACATTTGCTCCTGGGGTGCATTGTTGCTGTTTCTCACTCACACGATCAAGTATGTTTCGTGACACACACACACACACACACACTAGATAAGAAAACTAAGATGACCTAAGAACATAAACAGAGGGATAACAACTATACAGGACAGAATCACAACCTCTGAATATTAAATAATCCAAAACTATAAAGTCCAAACACAAAACGCTGGGTGTAAACACAGGATCATGACTATTCTATATATATTTATATACCAACAGCAGCCTTTGACACACATGTAGGCACTGTAGCTGCTCAGAAGAACAAAGATGTTATTCTGTATTGTCATGTTTGTAGTTTGAGCTCGTATTACTGCGTGATGTTGCTTGTTGAATAAAAATATCACTGTACGTCTTTGTAGAGTTGAATATAGTAAAATGTTTCTTTTAGGGTTTAAAAAGTTTTAATTTATCAAAACATAAACAATATTATCTGTTTGCAAAGTCTTCAGTGAGACGGCTTCAGAGTCTAAACAGGTCAAAAACAAGCTTTGCTGTTCATCAGCTCTAAAAGTGTTTAAGTTGTTGACTTTGACTGTTCTCTCTGTATTCTGACACATGATGGCAGAGCCGCATAAAAAACTGCTGCTAAGTAAAAAAGCAGTAAAAGAGTCACAGACACAGAAAAAGCTCAGTGATTCAGTTCATTTCAAAACACTTTATTAAACTGAATTATTGCAGAGACAAAACAAGACAAACATGCAGTGTAATAACAAAAAGCTGTGAAGGGCTTTTTTTTACTCTGTCTGTTTCACATTTTCATTGCCTAATTGTAACATACACTCTCACCAGTACCAGTTTATACAGAGATCAAATTAGTACTGAGCAGGATTGAGCTCAGTTTATTGATGTGGCCCTCCACAACAGGCCCAGTTTCCCGTGTGGCCCCTCAGGAAAATGAATTGCCCACCCTGCTTCAGAGGGTCTGTGTGCCACAGCAGACTCCTGACCCAGAATCACACTTAGAGTACGCCATCGTCTTCACAAGCAACTGAATGATCTGTGAGGTCAAATCTGTGTGATTTAAGGACTTCCAAGAGGGGCTTGGTTATTTTTAATTTCTGGCTCTTTTCCACAGTGTGTGACCCCAGCAGGTGGCAGATGAACGCCCCTCTCTGAGCCTGGTTCTGTCAAAAGTTTCTTCCTGTTAAAAAGGAGTTTTTCATTCTCACTGTCACCAACTGCTGTTTCTCTGTATTATTGTACAGTCCTTACAATATAAAGCCCATGGAGGTGACTGTGGCTATGATTTGGCACCTTATAATAAAAATTCTATTTAAGTCAACTTTTATTTATATAGCACCAAATTACAGCAACAGACAATTAAACTGAATTGAACTGAATTACTTGACAATTGTATATGCTGTCTGAGGACAGTCACTGTGTTTGTAAGTAACCATGTTCATTTTGTCACATGTTCTTTCTACTTTCTCCTCTTTGGATTTGTAAACAATTTGTTGAGCACTAATGTGCACATGAAGCCCATTAGTGCTTTGAGTGCTCCAGGAGAGTAGAAAAGCGCTATATAAGAATCAGCCCATTTACACAAGACTGTTTTCGCTCTATTATTTTATGTCCCAGTGATCACAGCTTCTCTTTCTGTTTCTCACCTGAATGGTAACTTTATAAAGCGGCCACTCTGACAAACACAGTCCTGTGGTTTAAAGACAGCGAGGCCAGAAACCTCTGCACAAGTTTTACAACCCAACATTGCATTGTTGCTGTCAATCCAGCTGTATGCTTTTTCTTTGTTCCTCCACATTTCACCATTGAACACTGCTGGCAGGAAGGTTTCTTTGCTACAACCTTATCTCCATCTCCTCCCATGTTACCGTGTTCATCAGACACCACATGTCCTTCACACCTCGATGCTCTTGTTGGATGTGTTATCTCTCTCTCATTTCCTTTCCTGCAGGATTGGAGCTCTCTCTCTCTCTCTCTCTCTCTCTGATGATCTCTGTCTGCCTCATTTAAAATCAGTCAGGGAATGAATGTTAGTTACAAACGATTTTACACACCACCTCAACATAGAATAGTATAGTAGCTATAGGTGTATACAGGGCTGGACTGGGATAAAAATCGGCCTGGGCATTTTGACTAGAGACTGGCCCACCATTATAGGAAAAACCATAAAGCCTTTGAATGAAAACAAACGCTGTTGTGACAGTGATGTACACTGTCTTGTTGATATATGTGTATCAATTTAATAAACTTAAACCTACATCATCTTCCCTACTCTGGTATTCTAAACAGTACTTAGCCGAAACCTAAAGACTGCTTGGTCGAGTTAACCTCCTGAACTATCTACAACACATGGTGGAAACCTGAAATTAAGAAAGAGAAGACTAGAGGTGAGACATGATCATTACTGAATATTAAAAATAACTAGAAAAATTTGCATTTCCTGCGAAAATGCAGTGTGGATGCTGTAAAGCTGAAGCTGTCTGCTGAAAACAGCTGAAAATTGCTAAAGAAGCTGAAAAAATCAAAGTCAGTATTTGAAAAGGTCTTGAAATTTTAATAACTTTGTAGAACCATATAAAGTTAACAAAAATGTAATAACTTAGCAGAAATGCAATAACTTTTAAGGAACATAACAATTTAGCAGAAATATTGTGGTTTACCAGAAGGTAAGACTCAGCAGAAATCTAATAATTTAGCAAAACATAACTTAGCAGAAGTAGTGTAACCTAGCAGAAATAATATAATTTAGCAGAAAATTAATAACTTGGCAGAAACATTACAACTTAGCAGAAGTGCTATAATTTTGCAGATATGTAATAATTAAGCCAAACTGTCAGCAGAAAATAGCTGAAAACGCTGAAGTAAACTCAAAGCTACTTGTTGTTCAAGTGTGAAAAATTACCAGAAACATTAGAAAAGGAAAAAAAACAACAACCAGCAGATAAACAAATGTGGAACAAAACCAAGGTAAAATTGCAGAGTTTGTACAGCTGTTGAAATGTAAAAATGGCAAAAAAAATAAGAAACCCCAAAAAACAAGAAAACAAAAACACACAAACAGCATTTAGGTAATAAATGCACAAGATACTGTGGTCAGAGATAAAACAAACAAAAAATAAAATGTTATTGAAATTCCAAAGAGTGGCAGAAAGTTTAGAAAGTAGAAACACAGTAGTAGAAAAGTAAAACATTTGAATATTTATGCAAACATAAGATCAAAGATTACAATAATGGCATACAGAAATAAAAATACCATTTGGGACAATCAGAAAAATATTATTAGAAAATGCAAATCAAATGAATCTAAAATCTATACAAACAATTGAAGCATCTGTTAGAATTGTAAATATCTTTGTTTGCCATGTTTATGTTTATGTCCTTAAGATAGGAAGCCACATGATAGGCTATTAACTGCAAAAATATACACATATAAAAGCAGGAAGTGAAAGACAAAATATATTCTCTAATTTGCTGGAGTTTTGTGCACACACCGTATGTCAAGGATAAACAACATGCTTTTCTACTCTATCTGAGCACTCAAAGCACTTTATACAACTAATTCATTCAACCAATCACACAAGCACCTTTTCTAACCTTTTAAGTGCTCACTATCTGACATTCATACACATTCACACTCCGATGGATGCATCAAAGGGCAACATGGGGTTAGTATCATACCCAAGGATATTTGGCATGCTCCAGACTGGAGCAGATTGAGATCGAAACACAAACCTTCCAATTAGTAGCTGACCTGCTCTGACACCTGAGCTACAGCTACATATGGCACATGTAACTTTCAAGAGCTTCTTTTTTTTCAATTACAGCTTCTTGATTTGATAATAAATATGGTACCAAACTACAAAATACTGTTGAAATAAAGCCGACATTGGGATATATTTCAGGTATGGAGAGTCACACAGCTGAACAATTGATGCACATATTTAAAGAAACAGGGATGAAATAAAGAATATTTCCAAAACAGGGGTGCACCTGTTTTGGCAAGAATATTGTATGTTATGGTTCTACTCTGATCAAAACTCAAGTCAGCTGTGTGACCTCATATAAAATGATAAACAGAAACACATAGCACTGGATGAGACCTTCATGAACTTCATGAACTTTTCAAACAGACTTAATGGGTCAAACTATATGTCTGACCGATTATCTGTACATATTAGAGCAGTCTAAGCACAGATGTGGAAAACCACTGTTACACCTATTCCATACTCATGTACTTACTGACACCCCATACTAAGGCAGTATTCATACAAACACACTTTGAGCTTTCTTTATTTATCCTCTAAAACACTTTCTTTTTTTGCATTTTGAGGTTGTGTAATCTTTATAAAGAATATATGTAATGGTTCAATAGATTCTGATTTAAATGTCCATAATAATCAAATGATCATTATTGTGCATCCAACAATTCAAGATTTAGAGCTGTGTGTTTGTATGAATTCAGGTTGCTATGCTTATAGACTAAAATTACACTAATCCACTATTTACCCAAACAAGTTGCGTTGTTTGGGTAAATAGATTGGGTTTTTTCTACAACATAAATATTCAACAATCGAAAATACAAAACAATATATTTCCACATTAATCCAAAGCTCAGTTTCAAATGATATATCATATAATATCATATGATTTGATACTGATATTGTTTCTTAAATCTGGTGACACAAATAGAGTCAAAAATTCATTGTTGATGTGACATGTGACTCTTTTTACCTTTGACCAATGATGTGCTGCTAAAAAAAAATTAAAAAGATGTTATGAAAAAGATGTTTTTGTTTAGTAAAAGGACTGAAATTACATGGAAACTGTCACCTTAAAGCCTCATTTTAAATACCATCACAAACACGTTTTCCACACTGTTAACAAAGCCCCAGCATATCCGATCACTGCATCTAAATCAAAAAGAAGACAAAAACATATAAAATATAATTTACACAATGGAAGGCTTTTGATTTAAAAAAAATAAGCTCAAAATAAATGTTACCTTTGAATATTTGTGGGAAAAATCTGATGCTACTCCAAGAATGCAAAGTCACACTGGAAACGATGACAGGCTTGCAACCCTCTGTCTTCCTGGAGTGAGGTGCCAGATCAGTAGCAGTGAGGTGACAGAAGTCGGTGTCTATAAGAGCGGTCAAACACTGACACTCTGTCCACTTGTGTAGAGTCTAAGAAGCTGAAATGCAGGCATGCAGGACGAGCTTGTTCTAAAAACATACAGAAAAAACAACATTTCATTGGTGTTGAGGCATAAAAACTACAAACAAGTTATACAATGAGAAAATATTGAAATACCTCATAGGTGCTGCAGGCCAGAGCAATCTCACACCATGTGAGTGTGAGATTGGTGAAGATAGACACAAGCTCTGTGATGAGGTTTGAATATCTCAGTTTGGAAACTGAAAAACTCAGAAGACAGCAGTACCTGCACAGAGAGACAAAATAGAAAAAGCATAGATTTGTAATCCATAATGTGAATTAAAACTCAGAAAGTGTCAACAAGTATAATCATTTGAGTGTGGAATTATTTATGCAATAATCAGGATTTAAATTAATTAATTGAATTAAAAGCACTGACATTTTTTAATAAAGATAAAGAATCATACCTCTCTCTGCTCTGAGGATCACTGAGCATCTCTGACAGGAAATACAGTTTCCTCAGTATGAGTCATCATTGATGGTCTCAGAGGTGTGTAGTGTGGCAGCATGATGATGGTCTCCAGATCAGGCAGGAGGTCAGGTGATGGGTGTGTCATCTTCTCCATTGAAGACACACTGGTATGGCAGTTCATAAAGCAGCAGTCTCCTTGTGGCATGTAGTTATCTGTGCAGTCCAGCACTGATGGATCAGGTTTGGCTCAGCAGTTCATGAAGATGGTGTTAAGATGTTGTTGTTTCAGCTGAGGATGGTGACGTTTGAAGCTTTTGCCACAAAGGACACATGACTGTGTGTGCCCTGTCTGAAGAAAATAAACCTACAAAACATAAAGTGCTTTAAACACTACCCACCCTCCCCACCCACGCACCCATCTCAGCCCCCAAGTGTCAATATAATGTTGGTATGGGGTGTCAGTTACTAAATCTACTTAGTGCATCAGAAAGTATGGGCTACACCTAAAGCCCATGCTTTCTGATGTCTTCTAGCTTTTTCCAGCTGCTCGAGAATTCTGACTTGGCCTTTATCCACCCAAACCCAAACCCACCCGGATAAAGGCCAAGTCAGAAAATGGATGCAGAAACTTTCCATTTATATCTAAATCAGTTTTTATACACATTCTGTTAGCTCTAAAAGTATTTGTATTACAGAAATCTCTGGTAGCCTAAAGATAGTTTAAAACTTTTGACTTTTTTCTTTTACCTGTAAAACATGATCAACAAAAACTCATTCACAAAACAAACCTTTGATTCTACAAAATCTATTATAATCAATAAAATATAAGTGTCTGCATTTATGCATGTGACCTATAATAAATACCTGCATTTATCTGGGATTTATTTATTTACTATTTAATAATTTGAAAGCCCTTTGAGGGGAAGCTCTCATTTCTTGAGATACATACATCACAGTAAAATAAACTATCAACAAAAGGAGAGGACAATTTACATCAATGAAAAAATGCATTTTAAAAGAGTAGATTTAGTCATTTAAAACATGAGGATAAAAAATAAATGATGTTGCTTTAATAAATGTTGCAGCACATTTCAGATCAGAGGTGCATGATAACAGAAGGGAGATGTTCCCTGCTCTGCATGAAGTTCAGCCATGATTTGGTGAAATGATTAATAACATTGCAATAAGAAAGGGTCTTCTGACAGACAGAGTAGGGAAGACAATTTTTTCAATGAAAAATCTTTTTCATACTCTACAATCAGTAAACTCTGTAACAAACATGATCTATAATTGTTTCAAAACTCACCAGACGACTTCATGATTGGCTGGAGGACAGGACACAAAACACAGGGTTGTGGTAACTGTAATATGTTCTCAGGACACCTGAATGGAGACTTTGCTGTGGCTGAGAAACAAAAATGAGGTCAAGCAGGGTGTTCTTGTCTGTAGTGGCAGAAGTGATCAGCTGTGAATACCCTCTCGACTGAAACTGCTCCAGAATCTGTTTTCTTCCACTCTGTAACTGGTTCTCATTAAAATCTCCACACACAATTATTGGGTGACAGTCCATTATTTCAAGTGAATCTAAAAGACTTACCAGGTTTTGCATGAATGGTGTCAAACTGTAGTCAGGAGGTCTGTACACAACAGCAATGAGCGCAGGGAATGGAGCCTGAACCTTCAACACTAAAAACTCAAGATCAGTGACATTATGCAGATACTGTTTTACCTGAACCTGAAAATGATTCCTCAAATACACAACAACTCCCCACCACTTCTGCTGGCCATGTGAGGAAAGTTTGTGTAGGACACATGTCTGTTAAGTGCGTTTGAACATGGTGTAGCCGTCCAAATGAAGACTGTCTGCAACAAAGGAGCCTTGGAGGTGAGACTCTGTGAGACACAAAACATCTGCTAAACACATTTCATGATGACTCTTGATGTCACTGATGTGAGATGGCAAGCCCTCCGTATTGTGATGGATCAGTGTAAGAGTGTCAGGTCTGCTGGCTGTTTCTCTGACCTGAAGAAGAGGCATCATTTCCTCAACGCTGGCTTGTCTCATGGTTTGGAGCGCTGCAGTTACCTCGGGATTGGCGTAAATCTTGTTCTCATCCAAGTCCTGTAAATAGAGTCCACTGAGAGACGTCACCCTGCTGAGAGCAACATAAGCCATACCTGGTTCAAAAATGTTCTTCATTGAAACTACAGCTGTCTGTGTTGTAAGACCCTGAGTTTTGTGGATTGTGCAGGCAAATGCTAGCTTTACAGGAAACTGTCTGCGTGCATCTCCCTTTAAACTTCAGACTCTCCTCTGCTCTCTCAATGTAAACCAGATCATCAGATGCTGCATTAGCACTTCGGTTGTGTCTCATAGGCTGCCGGTTGTCCATTCTGAGCCCCAGTTTAATTATTTGTCCATCATTTTCAGATCTCACCACCTTTATCAGTATACCAAAAGCACCATTGACCAAACCGTTTAGTGTGTCCAAGTTTCTGGTCAGCATCACTCGAGCTCCTTCAGCAACATTCAGGGTGTCGGGTAAATCATTTCTCCCACCTGTAAATGGTTTGTCTCTTCGTGCCATTCTGCCTGTACATTTATCCTTCTGAAAATCGTCTGCATTGATGATTATAATGTTTGAATGAAGCTTCTTGAGCGTATCTGTGTTGTGGGATTCAACATTCTTGTTGGTGGCATAAATGTGTAAGACCTCGATTGGACATTCTTCTGGTGCAGTCACAGCCTGTGACAACAAATCTCTGTCGCACTGAGAAAGCTGATCTGTCTTTTCTTTGACTCTAATCCTGTTCAACATCTCTGCAAAGGCCACATCATCTTTCTGACGCATGATCTCCGTTAGAGTGATCATCTGAAAATGTTCCTGCCACAGGTCAATCTGTTCTGGATCATAAACACAGAGAGGTTTAGACTGTCGCACTGGTGGCAGCTGGTAAAAATCTCCAACAGCTAAAACTGACATTCCACCAAAAGGTCTCTGAGTGCCTTTGATTTGTTTCAGTCTTGCATCCACATAAGCAAAAGGGTTTCAAACCATTGAAATCTCATCAATAACAATAATTTCAGCATTTATAAGCTCAGATCTGACTTCATCCAGTTGATTACCAAGTCCTTGAATGGGTGGTTTCAGACTCCTGGGTAGTTTCAGTAGAGAATGTAACGTAGAGCCATTGATAGAAAAAGCTGCTGTACCGGTAAATGACGTCAGTAAAACAGTTGGATTTGATATGTCAGCTTCTTCTGCATTAGCAGGCAGTCTGCTCAGGATCTTTGATGCTTCAGAGTGAATACATTTAATCAGATGTGATTTTCCAGTTCCTGCACCACCGTTGATATAGAAGAAAAATGGATCTGGGTTCAAACCACAAACTCGCTGAATACACCAGTCTCTAATGGCATAGAACACGCAGGCCTGCTTCTGGTTCAGATTCTGATACATTACGCGTACCACAGCTGGATCTACTGCAGGTTGTTCTCTGACGGCTCTGATCTCTGTTACAGCATCAGACTGACGACTGTAGTCGGGAACATTCTCCTGTTCGTTCTCATCATCAGAATGTCTCTCAGGAAGATTCTCATCACATTGCAACCTCACAACTTCAGATTCAGGAGCCAGATTACACCATTCATCAATCACAACATCCCTATTTTGTTCAAACTCTTCCAGTGCACTCTCAATATCCTCAGAGTTCTTCTCATACTTGTCTTTATTTCTCTTTACAACCCTTTTCACAGACTCACTGTGGTCTGAACACGGAAGTCGTACAAAACCCGAGTTGTAGAAGGACTGATAGGTTTGGAACCCTTGTGGTTTCAGTTCCTGCTCTGATCTGTGTGGAAGGTAAAGTCTCAACAGTCGACCATAATATTGCTCAGGATCTTTTTCTTGTGAGCTGTGGTAATACCTGATTATAGCTGGTTTATCATTCTTTCGCCTTTGTACAAATCCAAGCTGGTTTAGAAGAGGAAGCACATCTTTTCCTTCATTTGGACCACTCACCAACCGGCACAGGGCAGCAAAATCAGCCAGCGACATTTCCTCATATTCTGGTGTCTCAGGTCTGCATTTGTATTTATCAGCCAAACTTGTCATCCAAATATTACAACTGTCATGTGTTGTGGTTTCCAGATAGCTCATGGGGCGACTCATTTTTACTGGGTTATCATCTGTTGGTACAAATACAACACTGCGGGAACATTTTTTCATTTTTAGGCCACAGACTCGAGTCACACACTCCTGTGCACTGATTTCTCTCTTTTTTGAGTAAGCCTGCATCACAGCTCTCATTTCATCACATTCATTGACCGTGTGTTCTTTGCAGAGTTGTCAATAACTGTCTTCAGGTATTCAGAGAGGCCAGATTCTTTCTTCGTTATATATTTACAGAGATATTCTATACATGAATAGGCATTCAATATGAACGAGACATCTAAATTAGAGTTCCAGGCTTCAAGCAGGTCTGGGTTGTAATTGTTGATCCAACAGTCCTTTGGGTCACGTTTCAGAATAAGAGCCGTTTTCTTGTTTATGTCTTGGAGGCATTGTTCATACTCATTCATTGTCAAGTTGCATTGTGACAGAATCTGCTCTATGGTGAGGGAAGCAGCTTCAGGTTCCTTCAGCAGGTTCAACAAAGGTCTGAGTTTGGCTTTTGCAGCTTCAGTGTCTGAATCCTCATCCTGTCTCACAATCATTGTTCTTGTGGCTGGTGGTTTTGGAAACCCAAATCTACAACCAGAGTTCACACTCTTAAAGCATGTTTTTGTGTGGTTTTTGCTGTGCTTTTGTAGTTCAGCAACTTTTTTGTGCAGTTCAGGCTGTTTTTCTGGATCAGGGAGTTGAGCTGAGATGTATCTGTCCACAAAGTCACAGACAGTTTGGTCATCATCCACATCTACTTCTACCTTTTCTCGAATCCACAGCAACATGTGTATATGCGGACTACCTCTGTGCTGGAACTCAACTCTGTAAAAGTAATCAATGATTTCACCAAGGGGCTGTGCAGGAGAAAAAGCAAATCTCTGAACAAAGCCTCAACACGCTTATCAAACATTCGCATGGTGGTTACTGGATTTGATCTTAGAATTTCACACTTTTCTGACCAGTCCAGGGCTTCAAAATCAACCTCTTCACCTTGTTGTCTCTTTATTGCTTGAATCACTTCAGGCCATCTCATCTCAGCAGCAGAGAAAGTGACAAAGAACTGAGGTGTTCCTATTTGGCGAACCATACTGAATAGATCTCTGGTAGTTTTCTGCCAGTAAGCTGGAGTTCCTCTGAGTGGCTGCATAAATCTGATTGCATCTTTATTTCTTACCAGCTTCTCTACTTCTGTCTTACTTTGTAACATTCCTGATGTGATTTTGCGTCCATCTTTGGTCATAGTTTTACCTTTCCTTAGCTGTATTGTCATGCTGGAATTGGCCAGGTGTATTTCAGTGACAAACTGTGAGAAAAACAGGTAATTTGTATCTTTAGCAAATCTTGCATCAATGTTGAAAAGCCTTGACTTGAAGTAAGCACTCGGTGTGAGTTTAAGACGTCTCTTTTCATCCAGTGTATTCTGACCAGTAGGAAACTGCACAGGAAATGCCATGGCTTCCAAATGAGGAGTTCTGAAGAAGCTAACAGGATTGTTTCTTTCTGCAGGTGCCACACAATATGTGTTATCAGTGAAAGAGAGAATCTCTTCTGAAATGTCTACAGGCTGCAGACAACTTTCTAGAGCAAAACCTCCATTGTTCAAATCACTTTCTGGTTCCTCTGGATTTTGTCCCTCTGGCTGTTCATCACAGGATTGCATATTAATATCTTGTTCACTTTCAGACTCAGTTTCACACAAAAGGGCATCTTTTTCATAGTTGTCAATTTCCATTAGATCTGCTTCATCATAATCATCACTTCCCATGCTGGCTTCATCACTGCTGTCATCATCAGGTAACGTTGGATCACAAAGCAATGCATCATCTCTGATAACAATATCTGTGTACTGTGGATGAATCTGTTTGAGTTTACGCAGGGCTTGGATCAGTTTAGACCAGGTGACAGTCTGGAACAGCTGATGGCCTTTGTAGCACAGTCGTCTTTTCAACTTGATCCTCATTATCTGCGATTGGCTTCTGAGCCGAGGTAAAGAGTCAACTGTTTGTTGGACCTCAGATGG
The DNA here is from genome assembly GCF_013358895.1 of Oreochromis aureus. Taxonomy (NCBI): domain Eukaryota; kingdom Metazoa; phylum Chordata; class Actinopteri; order Cichliformes; family Cichlidae; genus Oreochromis; species Oreochromis aureus. Next base: position 36,137 of record NW_024108894.1, read on the forward strand.
TACACACACCACATTACCACGTATGAGTCTTTGTCTGCCCTTTGGAAGTGGAATAATCTTAGCAAATGGGATGCATTTGGCAATCAGATGTCTCTCCAGAATGTTGAGATCACACAGTTCAGCTGGAATATCCTGAAGTTCTAAACCATTAACAGCAGCAAGCCTTGGCATGCGTCCACTTTTGAGGGAACTGTGACACGTGTGACAGATATACTCCTTTTTTCTCTCAACAGGAAAGCTGCAGTGATCATTACATGCTTCATCACACACATGAACAAATTTACCAGTTAGACACTGCTGAGCTACAGTTTGGTGTTTTGAGTAATTTGTTCTTTTGCAGATTTTAACCTGATTAGGAAAAGAAGCTTTTAGACAAATAGTACAAACATAAGATGGTGCTGACTTAATGTTTGACCTGAAACAAGATATGGCCTCATTCATTAAAGTGTTATCTGGATGACACTGTAAACTTTCAGCTGGTCGATGCATCTGACGATATTTTCTCTTTATGTTCATTGCACATCTGATATTATGCATCTGTCTAAAAGAAAAACCGATCCAATATTTTACTCTCATTCGTTCTCTCATATTGTCCTTGTGATGCTGCTGAAATTGTGTCTCTTTTCCATAACGTTTGACGATGTAAGATCGTTTTTTCTGTTTAAATTTTTCACTGTCTTTATATAGGTTATAAACATATGACCTCATGTAAGCTTTATGCTTGTCTCTGAATTCAGCACATGTTCTGTAAGCCCTTCTTATACGTTCTTTCTGCTTTTCTCTGAATACAGGAGACTCTCTATATGTTCTTCTTATATATTCCTTCTGCTTTTCTCGAAATACAGGAGACTCTTTATATGTTCTTCTTATATACTCCTTCTGCTTTTCTCGAAATACAGGAGATTCTCTATATGTTCTTCTTATATGTTCTCTTTGTTTTTCTCTAAATATGGCACTGTCTTTATATGACCTTATGACACGTTCTCTTTTTCTCTCTCTAATATTAGCACTTTCTCTATAGATCCTTCTCAATTGCTCCTTCTGTTTTTCCTTAAAATCATCCCTTTCTCTATAGATCTTTCTCAAATGTTCTGTCTGTTTCTCTCTATATGTAGCATTTATTTTATACAGATTATTTTTGTACACTCTCTTCTTCTGTCTATGATCTGGATCATTAGACTTTCTACTAAAATTTTTTTTCTTTGCCTTAAAGGTTTCATCAAAAGCGTACATCTGCTGTTCTTTCTTTTTCTGATTTTCTTTTCTTTGTGGTAGTGTTTGTTGGGCCAATGATCTTCTCCTAAATCTTTCCCTTCGGTGTTTATTACGTTTTAGTAGGTTATGTGAGAGTTCCTGTGTTGTCTTAATTGAACAGGAGGCAGTGTTTGAATCATTCTGAGGAACAGCATCTGATATTACCTGAGTTTCTCTCACAGAAGATGCAGAGGTTTCTTTCTGTAAATAATCAGAAGGACGATTCTTGTTTTCAGTAGCAGCTGTCTCATCTGAATAATCCACTCTGGATGATGTCACTTCAGTGATTACAGTCTCCGTAACAGTTTTCCGTGTCTGCTCAGTGGTTGTTTGGGAATTTAATTCATGGACAGGTTCATTTAAAGCTGCGGCTGGAACACTTGCAGCGGTTTGTCTGTATTCGGTGGTTTGATTAGCATCTCTTTGGTCAGCAGCGTTTTCACTGTGAAACTCGACAGGCTGTAGCTCATAAGTGCTGGTTGGTGCGATGCTAAACATTCGGTACAAGCATTTGATCCTGTCAATCATGTCGTTAAGACGTGTGAATTTTAACATAACTGCAGTTCCACCACTTACAGCTAGCGACAATGGCATTCCTGTAGACTTACGTGAGTGAGGGTCAAAATATGCGTATTCACCTGAAGTCAGCCTGCAAACTGCAATGACGTTTCCTCCCATGACTAGCAAAGCATAGCGAACCGCTGAAGCCAAACACTGTAGTCCCTGTTCAAGGCTCGGAAGATGATCTGTACCATCAAATGCGCCGTAATGAGCAAACTGAGACATGTCCACTTGATACGTGTGTCTGCGGCTGCTGACCACTGTGGGAAGCTCATCGCAGGCTAGAAACACACTGTTCACAAACCTCTTTCTGGCATCTGAATGCATGGCATGGCCTTTGTCCAACACACTGTTAAGATCTGCTCTCGTAATGAATTCATCCTCGTGTAAGAATGACAGGAAAACCAAACTGTTCGCCATGCATTGCTGATTCCTGTACTTTCCATACTTAGGAGAGGCCTGGCTTCGGGATGCACAGATGCTACTCACTCGTGGACGACTTTCACTGTTTGTAACCTGTACATGAGACGGTCCTGGAGCTTCTCCATCATGCTGGGCTTGCACAGTTACCTGGGGTTCAGTCTGGATTACCTGCTGTACTTTAGCATCTGGCACATATACTGAGCAAACACCTCTCTTTACCACATCTGCATAAGACACTGCGGCTGTCTGAGCACTGCTCTGCACTTCTGGACTGGGAATAGTTGTAACAGACACCTTTACCTGCTCACCGATCTCAGAAACATTTACCTGTTCTCGCTGCTTTTGCCATCTAAGCTTCTGGGACTGCGACCTTTGACCTTTTCTTGGCATTTTGTTTAAGTACAAACTGGAACTTATATGTATACACAAATGTAAACAAAAGTTAACCTGTAAACACTGAAAAACTAATGACTTTAATGACTATTAAATCAGAGATTTATCAGAATTAATGTAAAAGGCTGACTTAAATACAAACTCAATATAAAAGTCCTTTGAAAACACTTTGGTCTGTTTTATTGTAACTTTTTTCAAAAACTGTATATTATTACTTATATTTTTCTTTAACCAGACTGGATAACAAATAGGTCTATACTTCTGTAATGTAATATGCAGAATAAATCTCAACAATCAATCAACAGGCTATAATAAAACTTAACTTTTAAGTAGACTGTGTAAATCTTTCAGATATTTAAATTTTAAAGCAAATGTGAGCTGTGATGGTGTGGTGATCAGATGACAGGCGATGGGGATTCTTCAGCTGGATGTTCTGCTGCAGCCAGGAAACAGGAAGTCTGGGTTCTCAGGACAGCCTCTAGATGATAACTGTAATTGAATACTTACACTGAGTGACAAAAAAGGGTTTGTCCTTAAATAATAATAGTATAAACTTGTAGTCAAATGTTATAACCAATGAAACAGACTTGAAAAATGTATTTGAATCAAATTTAATATTTATGTGAATATAACAGTCTGAATTACAAAATAACCAGATTATCTTACTACAAATATATCTAAAAAAAGGTGTATATAAGTTTATATAATTTATCAAATTGCACTTGTAAGCCAAACTATCAGTGTTTATTTCAAAGTGTAATGCAAAATTAAAATGACAAATGTAGGTCTCTGTAAGTAGTTTCTACAGTGAGTTCTACTGTACTGTATATTCAACTTTTTACTTGTAATTTCCAGCAAAATGAGTGGATATGAAAGTTTAATGACAGGAAAGAAGGAGCCGTGAGAGCGGAGATCTCTCCGAATTCTGAAAACAGATCGATGAAGTTGCGGTAACTTCAATTCCAAAAACTTGGTTTCTTCTCAAACTTGGGTTTCTCAAACTTGGGTTTCTCAAACTTGGGTTTCTCAAACTTGGGTTTCTCAAACTTGGGTTTCTCAAACTTGGGTTTCTCAAACTTGGGTTTCTCAAACTTGGTTTCAGGCAAACTTGTTTTGCTTTTCAACTCAGGTTCAAGCTTGTCAAATTAGATAGAGCTCATGGCGGAGAAATGACAGAAGATAGAATGGCTTGTCAAAAAAGATGGAGCAGGGAGAGGGAGAGTGATAGGACAGACTGAATTGCTTGTTAATGATAGAGGGAGAGGGTTTTCTGCAGCAGGTCACCTGTAAGACAGAAACAAAATGGAATTAGACACACTTCCAATAAACCTGGCTTTACCGTATTTTTCAGACTATAAGGCACATTTAAAAGCCTTTAATTTTCTCAAAAATAGACAGTGCACCTTATATATGGTTGCGCTTACTGACTTCAAACCAATTCTATGTGGTACACGGCACTCAAAAATCTGTCAAATGTTTTAGTATGTCTTTGGTAAGCTACAAAGCAGCACCACTTGATGTATTGTCGGAGCATGGCTACCATAGTCAGCACCCTCGTAGAGTAATTCGTACTGTGCTTCAACATAATATGGTGTGTGTGTGTATAAGGGCCTGGCACCTGTTGAGAGCCATGCTTGTGAAGCAGATTTCCAACTGATCAATCCACATTCATCAATACACAAATCCTGAAAAGTGAGTGAATTGTTTTGTATTTTATGTCTTACAACTGAACAATGTTGAGAGTTATTGTAAATGAGTTGAATAAAGTTTGGCTTATCTGTTTTGTTTGACTTAATGTGCCTTAGAATTTAGTGTGCCTTACAGTCCGAAAAATACAGAACATATATATCATTACACACTGAAGAGTTGTACAGTACATTATTAGATTCAACTGAATGAAAATGTTTAACATATGGTGGAACATTTCTAAGGACATTTTTACATTCTATTAACACAATAAAAACAAACAGTCTGTAAACCAAGATGTGGTGCTACAGTAACTTACTGTAAACATTATATGGTCAAGCTAAACCCACACAATGAAGTTAGAGCAGACAGTTTCAGACCACCTGCTTTAAACACTTCACATGCACTCAACTCAAACTTATGACACATCACATGTTCCTAAATGCCCAAAGGTCTCAAATTCCCATTTCTGTGTGTACTTACCTGGTACAACAGTATATCATAATGTCTGGGGAGCCGTTAACATAAAAGTAAAAAATAATTTACTCAGTATGACTTTTGGCAAAATGAAAAATTTGGAGACAGATGACTCCTATACAGCAGTTTCTACATATTTCAGTCATATATGGGGCATGTTTAATACACACTCCGCTAAATCTACAATAAAATCAGCATGGCCGATATTAGGGCCTAATTAAAAATGTAGTATGATGATAAGAGAGATCTGTAAGTCTGGAAATGTTTATATAGACTTTTCTAGGATTTGATGATTGCCAAGAGCTGTGCTGACTCACAGCACTAAACTGAATCTCCTATAATGAGAAACATTTGCCAGCACTGCACATCAGACAAACCTTTACTTACCAGACTTGAGACGATCAGATCAGCAGTCTAGAGAAAGGAAACAATACATCAGATCACTGTTTGATGATTCAGACTGTTGAGCCTCTTCACACACAATCCAATTTACTATGACATAAATTAACTAGTAAAATCCTCAATTACTTCAAGGCTTTATGAGCTTACTGTAGTGTAAAGAGGAGATAAATGAACTGCAGCGTCTCAAATGGCATGTGTAATAAAAGCATTCATTACTACAGAAATGCAAAGAATAGCCACCAATATTTGTTGGCACAAGTGCGGGATATACCAAATATTTCCTACACAGAAGCTTTGTGGCTCCAACATTTTCTACCACAAGTCAGTGCTAATAAAGTGTGAAAACCAAAACTTTTAAAAATGTAAGATACAAAGTAATTATATAAATCAGAAGCAACAGAAAACCTCATGTCTGACATGAATATGTAAATCTTAAAATACATTTAAATATTAACATGTTACAATAGCAGAGGTGCACCATGTTTTGTAATTAAAATTAAATGTCTTAAAATATTACACTAAAAAGTCATTTCATTATACCCGTTGCTAGGAATATTTATGAATTTTTGCAGTGTACCTTTTTGGCAACCTTTCTAGTTAATTTTAAAACACATTATATTCACTAAATAAGTAATAAACCAATTGGACACACTGGCTGTAATATACCTAACAATGTCCACTCACACCTCTGGTTCTCTTCGTTTTTATTATTGCTTAACTGTTAAAGCTATTACTTATACCGAGTCAGGCAAAATACTTCTACAGTGTTCTGACTTTAATGTAATACATCAGCAGAATTTGAGAGACAATATAAATCAATACCTGTGCAGCTCTTAAGTGTTTGAGCAACCACTTATACTGACTCTCCTAAAAAACTTTAATTGTTTTGTCTGCTACTTAAATCCACAAACATAAGGAGAAAATGAACCACCGTATAAAGACATCTGACATTTAACTATGTTTGGATTTGATAAGCCATAAGAAATTTAAATCATACATAAATGGCCTATTAAACTTCAGGGACATTTTCAGGGAGAGTCAGAGGCCCTGTGTGGGGGCTTTGCTGCCTTGCAGGTCACAAATCCTGTGTTTTTGCCAATCAGTAAATGGAAACATATCACAAAAAGTCAAACTACTGTATGTAATTCGACAAATGTGCTACACAATGCCAGGTTTATACTGCTTCAGTTACAATCACTGTTTACTTACCAGCAAAGGCAAAACCAAAGATCTCTTTCACTCTGTGTAACAAAAGACAAAGCACAAAAATACAAAATGAGACAACTCAAATCAGCATCTGAGTCAATACTACATAACTCTGTAGTCCAAAAGATTCAGTACACTTCTTTGTTTACCACAGCAACAAACAACTCACCTGTTTTTTCTACACCTTATTAAAGATTACTGTCTTCATTAAGGTAATATGTGGTTTCATCCATTTGCCACACGTTTCTCAGTTATGTGATAGCTCTATTAGTTTGGTTCTATTAGATAACACAGTAGATTTAATAAGCAATGATTTGCTACACCTAGCACTGCACACTTTATCAAATTCTGACATCACAATTTCAAAGCATGAGCAATCATAAATGAAAGCTTGGATGATATATTTGTAGGCTTCAACATTCGAGTTGGTCTGCATTCAAATTCTGCTTCCTAAAAATATTATCACCTGCACACAGCATCATTTAATATGCTGTTGTTTTAAATATCTACATATCATATTTATAATATTAATGGTGCACCGCTGCATTTTATTTATTTGAAGGTGGCCTTTTTTAGATTTCATTAATTTTTTAATGAAGTTAAACAGAGCTGCAGGTGTAGGTTTTATTTTAAAAAAAACAACCTGCACAAACAAGTGTTTGTTAAACAGTTCTTAAAATTTAACTAAAAAAATAAAATTGATTAATTAAAAAAAAAAAACTTCTTCTTGTTAAGAAATGTTATTATTCTTATATTATATGTTTTATCCTCACTCTCTATCTCTCCCTTCAACACAGACACACCCGCACAGGCACATGAATCTTTTTCTCCCGGCCTTCAGTCAGAGGCGGTAAAATGGCTCCTTTGAAGTTGCCGACCCTGCTGCTTCAGCAGCTAATCAGTGGTTCTGAAATGGCGGCTCATTACCTTATAACCTAAAGAATGAGGCTGTTTTAACTGACTGATTTGTGAAGAGGAGAACTAACTTCAGCTTCCCTAAGAGACTCAGAAACACTAACACACCAAATGAACCAGATACAACACAATAACTGTATTAAACAATCAAATGAACCATATTAATTTCACACTAGGCCTATAGGAGCTAGGCTAGGCTAGGCTAGGCTAGTTAGCGCTTAGGTTATCAAGGCTAGCATACCAAACACTCCTTTTAAATACTAAAATTACAACGTTTCACTAAAAAAGCAGCCATTGTGTTACTTTAACATGACTTATACTTCGACTGGCTTCATAAGTCACTAACGACAACTCGGTAAATCACTCAAACAGCTTATACACATTTAATTTCAGAGAAGAGAGACAGAGAGGCAGCGCTTACCGGCAGGGATCAAGCAGAGAGTGGGCGGAGATTCAGTAGTCAGCCGTGGGACGTAAAAAGAGGCATTCACGGGTAGTGGGAAACTTCGCCATTAAACAAAATTGGCATTGAAAACGTGAAAAATATATGTAGATTTAAATATTATTATACTAGATTTTTTGCAACAAAAACAACTAGCAGAAATTTAATTCTATAAGTTTAATAAATGTTTCAAACAGGATTCTTTGAATTTGAAATAATGGTTAAAAGACATAAATAAACATAAGGTCATTATGTTAAAATGTACTGTATTATGATAGATTTATGTAACTGACTGCAGTAATAAGAACAGTCTTCAGGACAGTAGGAGCTGCAGAGGCTCATCTCACTGCTCTGCAGGACTCAAGAGGTTCAGGCGGTCCTTTAACCCCACTGTCATGAGACTTTTTAACAGTGACCCTGAAATGTTCATTGCACATTTATTTCTTTTTTCTAAATCATAATGGTTGTAATCATATAAACTCCCCTTGTGGGACTAATAAAGGTATATCAAATATCAAATTCTGACCTAAATGGACTTGCACCCACTTGTTCACCCACAGTGCGGTAAAGCTACAGCGTGGACAACTACAGTGAGGTAAAGCTGTGGCTGTCTCCAACAAGACTCTTCAGTGAAAGTTTTAAAGACAACCATCTAAACTATAGCTTTAACAGTTACACTTTCTGAAACCACATGTTAATGTAAAAATCATATTTGTAAGAAAATCGGTTTCACAGAGTGGAAACCTGTTAATACACAAAGACTTGTTCTGAACTATCAGTAATTAGTGCAGGGGTGGCTTTTACACACACACACACACACACACACACACACACACACACACACACACACACACACAACACAGTAACAGAGAGAGAGAGAGATACACGCTTCAGCCATAATTTCATAACCATAGGGGCTACAACTGTCATTCTTAGACCGTTTTGTTCGGAAGAGATGGGGGAATCCTTAAGTGTTATGTATTTAAAATAAAATTATGAATTATTAGAGATATATGGCATAGATGATTGGTTGGCTTAGGAGCCAAAAAGGCATCAAAATGCAAATTTTAATGTCCCAGTCCTCAGAAATGATTGGCTGGTTGTGAAGTCGTGCAGGTCCTGATATGTAAATTTGAATATTACAGTGCTCACAGAGGATTAACTCCCTGGGGAGCTGGCAGAAATATATAGAAATACTATGATTACCCAGAAATACTGCATTTAGTTGAAATACTATGTTTTAGCACAAATACTATAAAATGGCAGAAATACTATAATTAAGCAGAAATACTATATTTGGCAGAAACACTATATTTAGTACAAATCTTATGAAATAGCAGAAATAATATGATTTAGCAGAAATGCTGTATTTGGCACAAATCTCATAAAATAGCAGAAATAGTATGATTTAGCAGAAATCCTGTATTTAGCACAAATACTGAAAAGCAGCAGAAATGCTATGACTTAGCACAACAGTAATAACTTATAGAAAAATTGGAAAAGCAAAATGGACAGCTGGAAAAATCCTGAACATGCTAAGGGTCCCTCAAATCTAATTGTTAATTGAAAAAAAAAAAGTCAGCAAAAAAAGTATAACAGTCACACAATCACAAATATGGGCACATATGGAAACACACATGCACAGAGAGACATACACAGGACCAAATTCAGTCAACCAGTCTAAATATATTGAATTTAAGTGATATAATAAGATGCTCCCATCAAAAGGCTCTCTCTCTCTCTCTCTCTCTCTCTCTCTCTCTCTCTCACACACACACACACACACACACACACACACACACACACACACACACACACACAGAGCCTAAAGGGAACAGTATTTGTGCCATGGAGTGTTAACAAGAATCTGAGGTCCATATTACAAAAGCTGCTAAAATCATAAAAGGTTGCAGAATTGTAATAAATGATGAATATGAATTAGTGGTCTGTGATAGTGTATTAATTTGTAGGGGAAAAAAACATGTTGCCCAAGGTGTAATTGAACCCACGACCTTTGGGTTGCAGACCTGTGTCATTACCAACTGCGCCACTGGGAAAGAGAGCGAGCGCCTGGAAAACAGGGTGATGAGCAGTCAGAATCAGATTGCGGTGAGAGGCGAAAAACGCTGTTTTTTGCAGTTACAAAACATCGTGTAACTCAAAAACTAGGTGGACTAGAAGCATAATTCTTGTACTGGGTGAATCAGTGTACTTTCATGTACTTTGACTGCGATTTGCATTGCTCTTTGTACATCTGTCGCTGAGATATGACGAGAGAAGAAAGGGCAGACCCCAGATATGATTGGCTGGCTGGGAAGCCGTGCAGGCCCTGATATGTATTTGTATGTATCAGTCCTCACAGAGGATTAGCTGCCTGGGGACCTGGCAGAAATATATAGAAATAGTATGATTAAGCATAAATACTACATTTTTTAAAAACTATATTAAGCACAAATCCTATAAAAAGCAGAAATACTATATTAAGCAATATAAATATCCTCTAAAAATCCTATAAAAAGCAGTAAAACTGTACTATGATTTGGTAGAAAAACCCTAATTAATCAAAAATACTAAATTTGGCAGAAATAGCAGAAACACTATATTTAACACAAATCTTATGAAATAGCAGAAAGAGTATGATTTAGCAGAAATGCTGTATTTAGCACAAATCTCATAAAATAGCAGACATAGTATGATTTAGCAGAAATGCTGTATTTAGCACAAATACTGAAAAGCAGCAGAAATGCTATGACTTAGCACAATAGAATAGAATAGAATTAGAATAGAATTCAACTTTATTGTCATTGCACATGCACAGGTACAGGGCAACGAAATGCAGTTTGCATCCATCCAGAAGTGCTTTAGTGATATAGATATATTACAATATATATTAGCAATAATACAGATATGTAAGTATATTACAGAAATGGGTCTATTATGGTATGTTATAATGTACACGGTATGAAGTATGTTGTGAATATTCTATAACTATAGGTATGTACAGGCTGTAGTGAGTACAAGCTATGTACAGGATATGAACAGGATATAAATATGAAAAACTATACAGAATATGAAATAAATAACTTTACAGAAATCTGAGTTATACAGTTATACAGAAATGGGAACTATGCAAGTTGTAAACAGTTGTAGGATTAAAAATTATTGTATGTACAGAATGATTATTTACACAGAACTATACAGTAGTGCAGTTAAGATAAGTGAGGGTGTGGATAATTTCTACAGAGGCTATATAAAGTGCTAGTGGTTGTGAGTGGTGGTTCAGTTCATGTTATTATTGTGTGTTTGAGGGTACAGTTGTCCATTGTGTGTGTGTGTGTGTGTGTGTGTGTAGGTGGTTGTGGGTGTGTGTATGTTCAGTCCATGTGTTAACGTGGGTCAGATGTCAGGAGGCAGAGTTCAGGAGTCTGACAGCTGTGGGGAAGAAGCTGTTCCGGTACCTGGTGGTCTTAGTCCGGAGGCTCCTGTAGCGCCTCCCAGAGGGCAACAGTACAACAGTAATAACTTATAGAAAAATTGGAAAAGCAAAATGGACAGCTGGAAAAATCCTGAACATGCTAAGGGTCCCTCAAATCTAATTGTTAATTGAAAAAAAAAAAATCAGCAAAAAAAGTATAACAGTCACACAATCACAAATATGGGCACATATGGAAACACACATGCACAGAGAGACACACACAGGATCAAATTCAGTCAACCAGTCTAAATATATTGAATTTAAGTGATATAATAAGATGCTCCCATCAAAAGGCTCTCTCTCTCTCTCACACACACACACACACACACACACACACACACACACACACACACACACACACACACACACACACACACAGCCTAAAGGGAACAGTATTTGTGCCATGGAGCGTTAACAAGAATCTGAGGTCCATATTACAAAAGCTGCTAAAATCATAAAAGGTTGCAGAATTGTAATAAATGATGAATATGAATTAGTGGTCTGTGATAGTGTATTAATTTGTAGGGAAAAAAACACATGTTGCCCAAGGTGTAATTGAACCCATGACCTTTGGGTTGCAGACCTGTGTCATTACCAACTGCGCCACTGGGAAAGAGAGCGGCGCCTGGAAAACAGGGTGATGAGCAGTCAGAATCAGATTGCGGTGAGAGGCGAAAAACGCCGTTTTGCAGTTACAAAATGTCGTGTAACTCAAAAACTAGGTGGACTAGAAGCATAATTCTTGTACTGGGTGAATCAGCGTACTTTCGTGTACTTTGACTGTGATTTGCATTGCTCTTTGTACATCTGTCGCTGAGATATGACGAGAGAAGAAAGGGCAGACCCCAGATATGACTCGCTGGCTGGGAAGCCGTGCAGGCCCTGATATGTATTTGTATGTATCAGTCCTCACAGAGGATTAGCTGCCTGGGGACCTGGCAGAAATATATAGAAATAGTATGATTAAGCATAAATACTACATTTTTAGAAAAACTATATTAAGCACAAATCCTATAAAAGCAGAAATACTATATTAAGCAATATAAATATCCTCTAAAAATCCTATAAAAAGCAGTAAAACTGTACTATGATTTGGTAGAAAAACCCTAATTAATCAAAAATACTAAATTTGGCAGAAATAGCAGAAACACTATATTTAGCACAAATCTTATGAAATAGCAGAAAGAGTATGATTTAGCAGAAATGCTGTATTTAGCACAAATCTCATAAAATAGCAGACATAGTATGATTTTGCAGAAATGCTGTATTTAGCACAAATACTGAAAAGCAGCAGAAATGCTATGACTCAACACAATAGTAATAACTTAAATAGAAAAATTGGAAAAGCAAAATGGACAGCTGAAAGAATCCTGAACATGCTAAGGGTCCCTCAAATGTAATTGTTAAATGAAAAAATCAGCAAAAAAAAAAAAAGTATAACAGTGACACAATCACAAATATGGACACATATGGAAACACACATGCACAGAGAGACACACACAGGATGAAATTCAGTCAATCAGTCTAAATATATTGAATTTAAATCATATAATAAGATGCTCCCATAAAAACTCTCTCTCCCCTCCTTTCTCTCTCTCTCTCTCACACACACACACACACACACACACACACACACACACACACACACACACACACACACACACACACACACACACACACAGGAGAGACAAGCAAGTTTCTAGGTCAGTCAAGCAGCCTGGGAGCTGCTAAATTTGAATCCACCAATCAGAGAGGCTGTGTACTTTTTCCCGCCAAAACAGGTGCAGCCGTTTTACACACACAGAGCACAGAGACAGGATTTCTGCAGTGTATTTCTCATAGTGAGGATTCCTCTCAAACAAATGGCCATAATTTCCTAACCGTAGGGGCTAGAACGGTCATTCTTACACCGTTTTGTTCAGAAGAGATGGGGGAATCTTCAAGTGTTAACAATTTATCATTAAAATATGAATTATTAAGGATATTTGACTTGTAATGCACCATAACTGAGTAGAGGCGAAGCAAAAACTGCCTTGACCTGCCCTCAAACAACGCTTTCTAACTCAAAATCTATTTGGAGTATCGATATAATTCTTTCACCGTAAGAGACAGCAGGCTTTGGTGAACAGTCATGGAAATTTTCAGGTCTTTGTGGAAATCTATCAAAAAGATATGACGAGAGAAAAAAGTGGTTCATTTCCAGAGTTTGAAAGCTGAAGAAATCTGAGTGAAGGACGAATTTCCTACCCTCAAACAAGTCTAACTCATTTCAGAATGGTAATAGGTGAGAAAAAAATTCTTGAATTGTGAGCATCAGGAGTGTCTGAAGATATACGGGGACAAGCCTCATGTTTTAACTTCGCTTCGTTAAGGAGATATGACGATTCGAATATGCCTCTCATTAGAGAAATCAAGCGATGATTTTGAACAAGCTCTCCATTGACTTTCTATGGAGAGTTTTGCGACTTTGTGTTGGTCTGAGGAGATTTGCCAAAATTCTATAAATCTGACAACAATGATGGTGACATTTTCTGAAAGCCAGCAAAAATACCTACGTTTTGATGTATAATTTGTGTGGGTTGAGTGAAAATTGAGCGAGTAACAAGAAGTTGTTCGGACATGAAGAAAAAAATTGCCAAAGGT